>NW_026867701.1:1214021-1348032 GCF_020745735.1 Hemiscyllium ocellatum | reverse complement strand
TATTGGAAGCAGCTCAGAGATGGTTCCCTCAACTGATTCCTGCAATGAAGGTGCTGGCTTATAATGAAATGATGATCAGGTTGACCAAAGTAGCCATTGAGTTTACAAAGATTAAGATGAACATATTTGAACATAGATGACAGAAGGAGTGAACGAGTGAAGTGAATTACACAGATAGTGGAGTAATCCGTTCCGTTTCCAGCCTGTTACACAGGAACAACAGGAGGATATTCAGGCCTTCGACCCTGTTACACCAAAACAGGACGAGGCTATTCAGCCCCTGGAGCCTGATATCCATTTAGAGAAGGAGGCCAATCAGCCAGTTCCAGCCTATAACAGTAGGCCATGCCGCACCAGTATCCTGTTAAACAGTAACAGGATCAGTCCATTCAGCCTCCTCAAGTCTGTAACATAGGAACTGGAAGGGGTTAAACAGTGACTGGAGATTGTTACACTGGGATAAAGGAGGCCATTCAGACCACCGAGCCTATTGCAGGGAATTGGATAAGGATTAAAAACTATTCTGACACTTCTTTCATGAGAAAGGAAGAAGTATTTGGACACGTGTCAGTTGTATGGGAATAAGAGAAGAACAATCAATCCCTCGGTCCCATCTCCGGTATACATGAGGAGACCGTTCAGTATTTCCACCTGTTGTAGAGAAGTATGAGAAGACCCATCAGCCCCTCAAAATGTTACACAGAAACAGTAAGATTCCATATCTCCCAATCCTCGTAAGCATCAACAGGAGGGGCTCATTCTGGCCTGGAGATGGTAACATGGGAACACCAGAAAGACGTCAGCCCATCGATTTTGTACACCAGCAGGATGGATGATGAGTCCATTCAGCCACACGTGGCTCTTACAAAACATTTGGACCAAATCTCTTAAAACGTGTGCCTTTTAAACAGGAATTCAAAGAAAACGTAAAGCTTTTCGAAAGGGAAGAACTTGTAATAATGGTATACATGAGGGACGAAAGTGTAACAATAAACCTATTGTAATTTAAGGCAAATTGTTAGAGTCCATTATTCAGGATATTTGCAAAGTTAAACCACAATTCATCTGAGTCAACATGGTTTTACGTAGATGGGAAAGGAATGCCATCCGAGAGAGTTCCACTCGCGAACAACTGTACTCCTGCATGAATGTTTAAGAAAACAACTACTGCCAAAATGTCTGCAATATAAACGCCGATAAAACATCTCAAGCCAGATGTTTAACAGAACGAAACGGCCGCAGAATGCTCCGAGAATTAATCAATGACGCCCACCACAGACTCTGAAAATACAAACGGGAAATTGCGCACCAAAAGCCGTTATTCAAACAAGCAACAAACCAAGTATGGTCAGACGTGATAGAACAAGCCATCAACACCAAACAACGACAAAGACAGATAAAGAAAAATCGGGACGTGAAGGAAAAACTGGACAAACTCACAAAAAAAACACAAAACCGATAAGACAGGGGCATGGATAAAGAACTTATCAGACCAGACCCTATCAGACACAGAAAAAGCGGGACTAGTCAAAGGATTAAATTTCAATTACCGAGACGCTGACAAGAAGGAATTACTTGCGCCATTAGAAACCACATTGAAGGACAACAATCTCATGGAAGAAACACAACAAACGATCAGACTGACTGTTGCACCTATTCTCAGCCGAAAGAGGGAAGGAAACAAACTGACCACACAAGAACAAAAAGCCCTATAAAACCTCAAAAAAGACAAAAACATCATTATATTATCTGAAGAGAAAGGTCGGCTCACAGTCATCCTGAACAGAAGGGACTACATAGAAAAATCTAATGCACTACTCGCAGGCACCAACACCTACCAATAGGTGGCGCTTGACCCGACCACACAACTAGGAAACAAAATTACTTATCTCCTAAGAAAATTACACAATTCCAGACAATAAATCAAGACAGAATTCCAGAAAATGAAACCCGATGGGACCAACACCCCACAATTCTACGGACTACCAAGAATCCATAAACCAGGAGCCCCCCTCAGACCCATAGTCGCACTACCCAGAACACCAATTTACAGACTAGCCAAAGAACTACACGCAAGACTAAAATACCTAGTAGAAGAGTCACAACACTCCATCCACTCCACCCAGGAAGTCCTAAAAATCACCAAAAACGCCAACATAAAGGAAGACGAAGCAATGCTCTCATTCGACATAACAGCACTGTTCACCTCCGTTAACATCGACCTGGCAACGGAAACACTTACCACACTTTTAGAAGAGACCATCACACACCAACCGCCCTCAATCACATTAACAACGAAAATATCATGAAGCTAATGGACCTGTGCCTAACCACCCACTTCACCTTCAAAAACATAGTCTACAAGCAAACGAACAACACACCCATAGGATCTCCACTTTATCAGGATTCATAGTAGAAGCGGTAATGCAAGGACTAGAACAAACAGCCCTACCAATCATCAAACCAAATATCTGGGTTCGCTACGTAGATGACACTTTTGGCATCACAAAATGAAACACGATAGAAGAGACATTTAACATCATCAACAACACTCTCACAGGCATAAAGTTCACCAAGGAGGAAGAAACCGACAACAAACTCGCATTCCTGGACGTCACAGTCGAAAGAAAGGACAATGGAGAACGACAAACCTGCATATAGAGAGAACCGACAAACACTGACCAAATACTCAACTACACCAGCAACCATCCCAACACACACAAACGAAGCTGTATCAGGACACTATTCCAACGAGCCACCACACACTGTAGCTCAGACGAGATACGCAAAACAGCGGAGAACCACCTATACGACGTATTCAAGACGAACAGATACTCAAGAAATACAGTGCGCAGATTCCTCAAGGACAAACCACGACAATCAGACCAAACACAGCCAGAAACCCTAACCACCTTACCATACATCGAAGAAGTTTCAGAAATGACAGCCAGACTACTGAGACTCCTCGGAATCCTAGTAACACACAAACCCACCAACACTCTCAAACAAAAACTAACAAACTTAAAAGACGCAGAAAACCCATGGATAAAACCAATGACATCTACAAAATTCCATGCAAGGACTGCCACAAACACTATGTAGGACAAACAGGAAGAAAGTTAACCACCAGGATACACGAACAGCAGCTAGCCACAAAAAAGACACGACCTTCTCTCCCTCATAGCCCTACACACGGATGAAAAAATCCACCATTTTGACTGGGACATTTCATCTATCCTGGGACAGGCTAAGCAAAGGCATGCCAGAGAATTCCTAGAGGCCTGGCACTCCAACCACAACGACATAAACAAACACATAGATCTAGATGGCATCAATCAACTCCTCAGAAAACGAACCGGAAATGACATCACCACAAACCCCAGAAACCACATCCAGGAGAAAGATATAAATAGAAAGCAGGAGACAACAGCTTCGCTTCACTTGGAGGTCGTCACCGATGATGTTACCTAGCCAGGTAACGAAACGTCTGGAATATCAAAGCTACAGCTCAAGGAGCAAACATACAGCCCAAATCTCAACCTGAGTTACAAACTTTCACAAAACTTGAGAAAAAAAATGGTGCTATTCAAGTTGGCCAGTATTAATGGAGAGACAAATTATTATCTAAATGGCGAGAAAGTTCAAAGTGGTTAGGTGCAGAGGGATCTGGATGTCTGCTTGCATATCACAGAAAACGTGCATGCGGGTATTGCAAGTAATGAGAAATGCAAGCATAATTTCAGTGTTTACTTATAAAAGGATATAGTAGGGAGTGTTGGTGTAGCTATGCAAGGCATTAGTGAGGCTGCAACTGGAGTACAGTTTGGGTGTCCTGCAGAATGAGGTATTTCCATTGGAGGCAATTCAGTAGAGCTTCATTAGATTGATTCCATATTTGAAGTGTTTGTCTTATGAAGAGAAATTGAGCAGTTTAGGCCTATACGCTCGAGTTTATAAGAATGAAAGGAAATCTCATTGAGTTCTGTAAAATTCGAAAAGTAATTGAAAGTGTAGATGTGGGTGGATTTTTTTTTCATGTGCCGCAATCTACAACAAGAGACTAGAGTGTTAGGATGGAGAGATGGCATGAAAAGGGAATAGATGCCGAGTTGACATCAGCCCTCATCGAGCGGTTGGATTCCTCACAGATGCTCATTGTTCTTATTCAACTCTTCAACTGTGTTGCCCAGGAACGGGGGAGGACTGGGTATCATACAGGAAGCAGGCACTCAGGATAAATCAGTTAGAGAGAACGTAACCAGTCGCGCCACACAGTGACCAGCGCTGGGTTCTCAACTATTTCCAGTCTATAGTAATGATCAGGAAGATGGAACAGATATACAGATGCTGCGTTTGGTGATGTCGCTGTGATAAGCAAGAGATTAAATTATCAAGTGAGGATGGAAAGTCTGCAAATAGATTCAGAGAGGTAAAGACAATAGATAATAGTTTGTCAGGTGGAATCTAACATGATATAACCTGTCATTTCATTTACAGAAATAATGGAAGGCAGTATGTTACTGAAATGGGGAGGGATTACAGGACTTCGTAATACTGTGTACTGGGAAGTTCACTCAGACCCGTTCAGAAATGGCAGGATTTGCTTCATCCCTGTTTGTCAGCTACCAGACACTCCAAGTGACCTCATAGCTCTCCGTACACATGGAATACTTTGATGTGGTTGATTGATGGTGGGGATGATGATTTGAAACCTGCATCAAGAGGACGTCCTTTATCCAAGATATATTCATTTCTTTCCACGTGGAGACCCCATGACGATGAAAATGGCTGACTGCTTCTGAATGAAGAGGCCATGACTGCTATCAGGACCGTGCGTATTCACCAACATGATATACTGTGCATGTGGTACATTAATAGAGAGAGAAATCCTCTCCCCATTGACATGGGTACTCTGCAGATACACTGTACACGATCGGAAATCCCACTATACTGGATATACCCGGAAGCTCCCTGCTGTTGGAGAAACAATGTATTTACCTCATCCACCATGTATATCCTCCATCACCGAATGGTGACATTGATGTTGAGATATTGGGAAATATAGGTTGTGTCACCTTGTCCAGCCTGGAATGTTCTGGATCATAGAAGCTGTATGAGAAACCGTAACCCTAACAGCCACTGCCTGCACCATCCTCCCCCTGGTGTGAAATTGCAGGTCGTGTTGAAGGAGGTGGAGGTGATACCATTCTATGACCAGCTCCTTGTTCAATCAGTGTCCCCTCACCCCGCTCCTGGGTTAAGTGAAGCTTGGGGAGCTGTACCTGGAAAACCTAATGTGGATACAGCAGATCCATTTCCCCACACACACTCACTGCGTGGTTTCAGAGTTCCCCTCTCTGCAGCCTCTGCTCCATTCGTTGTTCATGTAACAGACTCAGATGCTGCATCCAAAGTTGGGTCACCAAATCCTCAGGTCTCCCTGCATGTCTGAGGCAGCTCACAGCACATCCTCCAGCAAACCATCCGCAGCCCCTCCACTTAATTTTCACTTACAGGATTCATCACAAATCCCTTGGCTACAAGTGTTGTGGACCAGTCCAGACCTCCCCAAAATATTTTAAGAAGGCCGCTTAGACGCAAACCTTTCCTTATTTTGAATATAGATGGGAGGTGTGCGTTCCAGATATGTTGTGACTGGTCAAACCATTCAACATTAAGCAAAATATAATCTATTAAAATGCTTGAGTTAAAATAAAATCAAAGAAAAGAATATTTTGGGAGAGCTTATATGTTGGAACACTTACACAAACAATAGATACCGTTCCTTCTTGGTTTACACTGCTTTGCTTTGTATATTCAAATGCAGATCCTTACAGCAGTTTGCCAATCCCGGAGGTTACAACATCAACAGAGATCTCAGAGAGAAAAGCAGCTGGGGATCATTTATTGAAACTTCCAAACATTCTGGGATCCCCAGCAGCTTCTGAATGCTGCAGCTGAAAACAAAACGAGAAAACCTGGTCTGGGAGAGCTGGCCACTGCCCCTTCCATTGTTACCACCGTTTTAATGAAACCTAAAATCTCAGATTTTTACTTAAACTGTTTTCAGACAGCAGTTCTGCACCTCTGCCTTTAAAACGTCTCTACAAAACAAAACACAAGAGAAAATAAACGTTTTACAATGATAGTATCTTCACAACTCATTCTTTAATAAAATAATCCATCAATACACAAATGTGGATTCATTTTAGACCTCCTAATATTCCTCTAAGAGTAGACGGAAATTTATATATATGTTACATTTACTCTGAGCATGCAAATGTTCACCACTATTTCGATTTCAGTCATTTTACTCCTGCCACAGAATGCCTTTGGCTTTCTTCATCCAAGTCTACACAAGGTGTCAAAATTTAGGTTTTCTCGCCCTGTCACCTGTGTTGTTTCAAATTGAATGGTAGCAATAATAAGCTCAATCGAAACAGACTGGTATTTTTCTCCCTAAACTTCTCCAAAAACTTGAAAGGGTCACGATCAATGAAAAAGATTTGTCTCATGTATGTTATTGGCAATGAAAATCTGAAATGTTGTAACGCCAACACCAAGCTGAAGGCCTCCTTCCCCATTGTGGAATAAATCTGTTGATGTTTCCACTGGACTCTCCAACCACACGTTACATAATGGAGCACTTCTCATATTTTCAATAGTCCTTCTGAATGACATAGCTCCCCATGTCTCAGCATAAAAGACTTACATGTTTACGTCCCTCTTAATGCTCTAACCTCTTTACATGCTACTACTGGCCTATGCCAGTAAACCTTACTTTCACAGGTATATGTTTTAAGAAGATCTCACACATTCTTCAATCTCTCACAGAAACCAAACTTTGATTTCTGAACTCAATCAGCATCATCAGCCATTTCAGCTTCTCACCTTGCCATTTTAACTCACAGCTCTTCCACACGAGTTCTCACGACTACAGGAAGTGAATTGTTGAACTTCTCCAAAATAAGAATCTCTCTAAGAGTGTCATAGGTTTGCTCTGTTTTTAATACCTTTACCCAATTTTCAAAATTACTTTGTATGATCCTTTCAAACTCAATGCGCGTTTAATCAGAGACCCTATTTTTAGATTCCTGTAATGCTGTCTGTCAGCTTCTGGCCCAAGTTCATATGCACTTTCAGTTGGCATACTGGCCACTCCATACTGGCCAGATACCTCCTCCGATAGGGATGCAAATACCTATCAGCTTTGTTTGGATCAACTAAATCCACATGGCCACTGGTGTCTGCATTTGCTTAGCCACTTCTCAAACGAAATTCAAAAGGCTTCCCCATCTTTCTCATCAAATTTAGAGAATGCCTGGATGCATTTAAACAGAACCCCATTAGGCCATTGTTTGCAATATGGTTGCTCAACCTCACTAACCTCCTCATCCCACCGACCTATCTTCATCTACGCCCTCTCGGTATACTTTCCTCTCTAGTTGCTAACTTTTTAAGTTGAAACTCTCTGCTTTTCTTCTGTCCTTTTCTCTTTTTCTTCTGCATTTCCATTTCTTTTATTTCTACTTTTCACCATAATTCAAACTGTTTCAATTCCTTCTCATGTTCAAGTTGCCTCATTTGAAATTGAATACCAGCCATTTCCAAAGAGTCTGATGGCATTTCCACCAAATGTAATTGCGGAGCTATCACTGCAATTATCTCACATTTTCTCACAGACAATCGCAACCCCAACTCCAGCTTGTCTGTCAATTCCTACAGTTTTGCCTTCATTACCTTTTGTGAAACCCCCAACTTAACTTTTCCACACCCAGAGAACTCTTGGTGACTGAATCTTTATACAAAAAATACCAACCGAATTCAACATCGGGAAAAAAGACACTATCAACTACCATACGCGACCTTTGAACCCAATAGTCTCCTGGTGCATTCTCTCCAGTGTCTGCATGAGCTTATTCTGGATGCTTCGGTTTCCTCCCACAATCCAAAGATGTGCATGTCAGGTGTATTGGCCATGATAAATTGTTCATGATTTTCAGGGATGTGTGGGTTAGGTGCCTTCGTCGGGATAGATGTGTAACAATAGGCTAAAGGAATGGGTCTGGGTAGGTTACTCCTCGTAGGGTTGGTGTGGACATGTTGGGTCGAATGGCCTGTTTGCATACTGTATGGATTGTAATTCTAAACCCAATTTGGTATTATCGACTTAGAACCAGACAAGAGATCCCAGTTTGGTATAGACCAACCAGACGGCCTCAAACTATTTTAAGAAGGTAGCTTGGATGCCAATCTTTCCTTATTTTAATGGTAGATGTGAAGTGGGAGTTCCAGATGTGATGCTATTATTCAAACCACTCACCATTAAGTAAAGTGCAATATATTTAAACACTCTAATGAAAATCCAGACTAAATGAAGAGGAATTTAGAATAACTTAACTATTGGAAATCTTAACCGAATAATGGATGCAGTTCCTTCTACAAATGAACTGTTCCAATATACTAACGTCACCTAAACACACCCCTTGATAAAAAGGAACATTAAGACATGTGTTCTTGCATACGGTTCTCCAATCCAGGAGGAAACAGCATCAAGTGAGGTTCCAGAGAGAATAGCAGCTCGGGATAATTAACAAAAACTTCCAACCTTCTGGGACCCCAAGCACCTGGTGATTGTTATAGCTACAATAAAAAGATACCTAGAAAGCCTGGTCTGTGCCAGCTGACCATCGTTACTACAATTTATTTTTTAAAAACCCTAAAAGCCCCGTAATTTATTTATTTGAGCCGTTTTCAGTAGGCAGTTTGGCCTTTAAGATCTCTTACTTTAAAAAAAGGATAAAATAACCTTTTATTTAAAACAGTGACAGCATTATCAGGCAATTTAAATGCCTGGTCCTTTACTCAGTGGCTTCCTCATGTTACTGATCGCAAGATCACCAGAGAGGGATAGCCACAGGTACTGACCAAGTTACAAGGATGTTTCTCATAACTTCAGAAACACGCCTATCCATGGACCATCATATGGGACATACCAGGAAGTGAGCAACCGCTTATCACACCCCATTTCATTATTTCTGAGCTACACAATGCCAGCACTCGATACACTAGGGAGCCAAAACCCAAGGCCAGGGAAAAATACAAAGGGACAGAGAGATTCACATTAAAGACGGAAACAGACAGTTAATTAACTGAAAAGATGTTGTGGAAATATGGGAAAAAGTCAGGGCAGTGGGACTAATCAGAGAAGTGAGATCTTCGTGAGTAAAATTACAAGAATGAGAACATTCAATAAAGGCATTGCCAGATTAGCTGAAATGGTTTGTTACATCAAATTCTGAATCTGCTTCACAGAACACCACAAACAACATTAACTGGACAAGATGACAGCCCCGTATGGAGAGCTGTGCAGATCATGCTCGCGTGTTGCTCCTTAAATTACACTATCTGCCCAGTATGAGAGTATTGCAAACTTTACTATCATATGCTTACTATATTCTCATCAGGTTACTGCCTACAATGGGAAGGTTTGTTCTCTCTGCTTGTGTGTGTGTGTTCATCGGAGAGAGAGAGAGAGTGTGTGTGCATGTGTGCGCGTGATTGACGTGGTTAAATGAGAAACTCATTGTCTGAGAAAGAACGCTCATGAAGAAAACAATTTTAAATACGAACAACTGGCAGGCTTTTTGTTAATCAACAGAGAGAACGAGGGAAGTTTCATGGACAGATAAGGTAAAGTGTGTGAGAATGTTAAAATAAAGGCTTTGCCAGACACAACAGCAATATACGTCAGCGTGCATGAATGACAGATGGGTGGAGTTTGGTGTGAGTTTGAATCAGAATTGTTTGGGCAGGTTTGAAGCCGGGAGCATCAGCAGCAGATTCTTGCCTTCATTAAGACTGTATTTCATATCTCAAGATTCAAACAGCAGATGGAATAAACCAGTGAGACATATATGGAGTGATGAGTATTTCAAGTTAGAAATGGTCAAGGAATGGTGTCAAGAATCAACTCAGTGTCAAAGGGATCTCCCACATTTGTGACGTGTCTGCTTCTGCTGCAGATATTGTCCAGGGATGGGATGGAAACAATAGAGGAAGTGGAGTTTGTAACCAGAGCAGTAGACAGTGACCTCCATGCTCTTAACAGCAAAGGCAATGATATAATGAATTGTAGTTCTCCCCTGAAACAGAATAGGTCAACATAGAGACCCGGAGTAACACTGCCAGAGCAGAGAGCGAGACAGTAATTGTACACCTTCATTGATGTCAGTTAGTAGTGGTCTGTAAAGTGAATATCTGGTTTGAGAGATTCGACAGGAACAATAATTTTGGCAAGAAGTGTAGACTATATGAAATAACCGTAATACAGTCATAACTGGTTTATAGAAAACAAAATCTGGACAGTGACACTCACCAGGAACACCAACGATAGCCAGGATTGGATAATAGAAGTATTGAAAAATGAGAAGAGCGTAATAGATCCGCCATGATAATGACAACCTATTAAATGCAGAAATATACCAAACAAAAAATGATACGCTCCTGTCTATTGTTGACATTGTTGGAATATTCCAGTCTAATGTTCCCAGATTCTGACCCATTGTTGGAATATTCCAGTCTAATGTTCTCAGATTCTGATCCATTGTTGGAACATTCCCGTCTAATGTTCTCTCCTAAGAGTCTGATCTCTCCTCCCCGACTCTCTGGATCAGCTGATCCCCGGCAGTGCTGTCGGTGATGGCCCCGCTCATGTTATGGGTTGACACATTGTACGGAGGCCATTTATTATGAAAAGATGGAAACTCTCCACTGGGATAATTAGAATCCATGGAGGTGGACATTAATCACAGTCACTGAACAAACAGACTCAGTTAACCAGTTCCATACATCACTTTTCATTTACTGGTTTTGGATGGAATAGTTGAGGGTTGCTGAAGGATGGATCATAAATCTTTCAATCTTTTTAATTTTTTTTCCTTGTATATGAGAATATTAACAGAACACTGCAGCAGTCTATATATCTTCCACTCTGTTTATGAAAGGAGGCAGTTATATTAAAAAAAAACAGATCGGCTGCATAAAAAGAAGTCGGGTGGGCAAGTATCCAGATACCTGAACACAAAGTGTGGTACTTATTGACCAGTGTGAGGCTACTCATGGTTTTAATGCCCTGTTATCAAATCCTTTCATAACCTTGAGACAGAGCATTGAGACTGCTGCTCAGGAACTGGCCAAGACAATTCTGTCCCTATGGGCCTTACAGAGGGATAAGAGAAAACCATTCAGCCCATATTAGTCTGTTGCTACTTGAAAAGGTGGAAAACTGGAATATTGGCACATTTTACCAACAGAATCATTCAAAACAAAGAGATGTGTCACTGCAGCTGTATGAGGTGTTACTGAGAGGGCACCTGGAGTACATTGTGTACTCTGTGTTTCTGTAACTGAGAATGGTTGGACCACCATTAGATACAGTTTACCTGCAGTGCGTAATCCACGGGTTGCTGTGCCATTTGATGTCTCGGGTCTGTTACACAGGGACAGGAGGATGCCATGAAGTCTCTTGAGTGTATTTCAGAGGGACAGGAGGAGCCAATTCAGTCTCTCGAACCTGTTCCAGAGGGGCAGGAAGTGCTTATTTAACTTTCAAATCTGTTACACATAAATATTAGTTTCAAACTAGTTGTGGAATACGAACGACCTGATTTAACATTAAAGTTCCTACTTCGAATAAGGTCAATTTTGAAAGTGTTAGGTGAGCCCTGTGAATGGCTGATTAGGATACCCTATTTGCAGGTAAAGGGATGGTTGGAAAATGCAAGGCGACTACAACTTAGTGTTAGAGTGTCCAGAGCCATCGTGTTCCTATTAGTGAGATGGGCGAGGCTGGTGGGTCCAGGGAGTGCTGGATGGCTAGATTTATTGATGAGGTCAAGATAAGGAAGGAGGCATATGTTAGAAAACAGAGCTGAAATCAAGTGAGTCCCGAGAGGGGTATAAGGGTACTAAGTGTAGAGTCAATGGGGAATTCCAGCCAGAAAAAATATGGACATGAGATGGCTTTAGAAATAGGGTTAACGAGGCATTGAAGCCACTCTACACGTCCTTTAATGGCAAAATATTAACGAGGGCGAGAAGAGGGCGCCTTACAGGTCAGTAAGGCTACCTATGTGCGAAACCATAGGAAATGGAAGGGTTATTAAACAAGTATTTCTCCTCAGTATTTAATGTAAAGGAGCTTACAACAGTGAGAGAAGGAAGAAATATATAGTGATATCTTGAATAGTATCTATATTACAAGGAGATATCGGACATTTTAAAACACACAAATGTGAACAAATCCCTGTGACCTGATCAGTTGTATCCCAGACGTTTGTGGGAAGCTCGGAAAGAGATTGCTCAAGACTTTTGCTGATGTATGTGTATTATTGATTTACACTGGTGAGGCGTCAAAAGACTAGAGGGCTGCTAACATAGTGTCATTATTTAAGAAAGTAAGGAAAATACAGCTAACTATAGATTGATTAGCCTGACGTCAATGGTGACTGACAGCCAGACTACTGCGACCCTTAAGACTCATAACAGTACACAAGCCAACATCCACACTCAGACAACAACTCACTCGAACAAAGGACCCAATAGCCAGCACGAGCCAAACTAACGTAGTTTACAAAATACCATGCAAGGACTGCACAAAACACTATATAGGACAAACAGGAAGACAACTAACAATCAGCATTCATGAACATCAGCTAGCCACAAAACGACACGACCAGCTATCCCTAGGAGCCATACACTCAGACAACCAGGAACATGAATTTGACTGGGAAAACACTACCATCATAGGACAAGCCAGACAGAGAACAGCCAGGGAATTCCTAGAGGCATGGCATTCATCCACAAACTCCATCAACAGACACATGGACCTGGACCCTATATACAAACCACTACAGCTGAAACTGACACCCGGAAGCGGCAAGCACATCCATCAACAGACACATCGACCTGGACCTCACATACAAACTACTACAGCTGAAACTGACACCCGGAAGCGGCAAGAACAAACCACTATAAATACGGGAAGAAACATCAAAGCAGCGCTTCACAGGAGGCTCCAATAACACTGATAATGTTCCCTAGCCAGGGAACGAAACGTTTGCAGCAAAAACTTCCAGCTCGGCGAACAGAACCACAACAACGGACACCCGAGCTACAAATCTTCAATAAGACTTTGGTGACTAAATTATTGGCGGTGGAGGCGGGGGGGGGGGAGGGGCGTGGTTGATTGAAAGGATGTATATGCATTTGGAAAGACAAGGACTGAAGAGTGCTTTGTACATTGGTGATCACGTCTCACTGACTGGGTGGAAATTTTTGAGGAAGTGAAGAAGATGATTGATGACGGCAGGACAGTGGATGTTATCTTAATGCAATTCAGTAAGAAAACCAAAATGTTCTACATGGTAGACTAGTTATCAAGGTTAGGCTGCCGGGAATCCTGGAGAGCTCGTCATTTAGGCCCAATTTTTTCTTAGATAGGTCGTGACAGTGGACATTTGTTCATTGAACTTGGAGACCTGTGACTAGTGGCGTGCCACAAAGATCAATAGTGAGTCTTTTCTTGCTTATGCAAATCATTTGTACTTGAGTAAGTGAAGTATGGTCAGTAAGTTTGTAGATAATTCCAATTTTGGTGGTAATGTCGACAGTGAAGAATAATGTCTCAGAATACAATGAGACGTTGATTAGGCGAGCTGAGGAATAGCAGATGGAGTTTATTTTAGATAAATGTGAGGTATTGCATTTTGGCAAGAAATACCAGAGTAAGAAATATAGGTAGGGTCCTGTTGAAAGTCGCCAATCAAGGATAACTCCATAGAAATTATGGAATCCCTACAGTGAGGAAACAGGTTATTCTACCCATCGAGGCCACACCGATCCTCTCAACAGTATCCCACTGGACAAACCCCTACCCTATCCCTCTGAGCCTGCATTTCCCATGGCTAATCCACCTCGCCCACACATCCCAGGGTACCATGCACAATTTAGGATGGTCAATCTACCCTTACCTGTATATCTTTATACTGTCAGAGGAAAACATAGTACCCGGAGGAAACTCACACAGACACGGGGAGAATGTACAAACACCACACAATCATTCACGGATGGAATTAAACCCAGATCGCTGTCCTGTGAGGCACCTTGTGGTGCAGGTTCTCAGTTCCTTGAAAGTGCCGTCACAGGTAGACAACATAGTGAAGAAGCCACTTGGTGATCTTCCCTTTACTGGTGTGTGCTTTGACTCTAAGCATTTGCATGACTTGTTGGATCTGTACAGGATGTTTGGCCACTTTTGTAATATTGCCCTTAATTCTGGGCTCCCTGCTGTCGGGGAGATGTTGTCAACATTGAAAGGGTGCAGAAGAGATTTAAAAGAATGTTGCAGGTGTTGGAGGGTTACAGTTACAGGGAGAGTTTGAATAGGCTGGGACTATTTTCAAGTATCGAGCCTGAGGGGTGACGTTAAAGAGGTTTATAAAGTCATGAGGATCATAGATAAGGTAAACAGTCAATGTCTTTTCACAGGATAGACGAGTCCAAATATAGATAAAAAAGGTTTAAGGTGAGAGGAGAAGGATTTAAAAAGGGACGCTAAACCAACATTTTCACACAGACACTTCTGTGTGTATGGATTGAACAGCCAAAAGAGGTAGTGCGGGCAGGTACAGTTACACCTTTTAAAAAGCATTTGGATGGATACATGCATGGGAAGTGTTTAGAGGGAGATGGGCCAACTGCTGGCAAGGGGGATCGAGATTAATTTAGGATATTTGGTCGGTATGGATGACCAGAGCGCAGGATCTTTTTCCGTGCTGTACATCTTTGAGAGTCTATTGACTCTTGAGTGTTTAACATGGGAACAGGAGGAGGTTATTCAGCTTCTGAATACTGTCAGTCAGCTTGTTTGCTCAATTATTGACAGTCAAATACAAAAATAAATCATTCAGATTTTGATGGTGTTTCACAGAAACAGGAGAAGGGCTTTTACTCAAGAAAAGCGGGAAAGAATGTGAAGAGGCTTCAGTCCCTGAATTAAATTCCACAGAAGCAGCAGTTGAGCACAGAGCTATTGGAGCCTGTTACTCTGGAACAGGAGGAGGACATCTATTTTCACAAAACTTGGGTTAGGCGACAGTCACTCAACTGCTCAAAACTGGGACACAGGAACAGGAGGGAGTCACTCAACCGCTCGAGACTGGGACATAGTAACAGGAGGCAGTTATTCAACTGGTCGAGACTGGGACATAGGAACAGGAGGCAGTTATTCAACTGGTCGAGACTGGGACACAGGAACAGGAGGCAGTTATTCAACTGGTCGAGACTGGGACATAGGAACAGGAGGCAGTTATTCAACTGGTCGAGACTGGGACACAGGAACAGGAGGCAGTTATTCAACTGGTCGAGACTGGGACGCAGGAACAGAAAGCAGTCATTCAACTGCTCGAGACAGGGAAACAGGGTCCAATCACAAGAATGAAAACAAATAATAAAGATATTGCCAGATGTTTAGCTCTCTCATATTCGCAATCCAACTCACATAACCACTCTATCCATTATATGTTCACGATGGAACACTGTGTAGATCCGGCTAGCGTACTGCTGAATGCAACCCAGCAATATCCAGAATGGAACTCTGCGCAGCCCACACCAATGCTCGATCTATAATCATGGGCTAAATGTCCAGCGTGGGGAGCTGTGCAGACCGCACTGGTTAATTCATATATAAACCCAGACTGTTGCATTGTTCGGTAACACTGTGTTAGATTGCAGCCCAGTGTGGGGAAATTTGCAAACAATGCTGAAAGTGACAGGATGTGCAGCTCCCATCCATTTACAGCTCCATATCTCCACTGTGCCTTGACAAGGGGTGCCATGATGTGAAAATCACTGCGATGGAGATATGTAAATGGTAACAGTTTAAATACCAATAGTACTGATTAAGGCGAGTATCACACCAGTATTTAAAGTTGAAATGACTGAGATAATATCCAATGAGGTTTGGTGACTGGTGCAAAGTAGTTAGAGGGGGATGGTAATGTTATAGTGGTTGCACTATAAGCCTCCAAATCAACAATGGGAATTAGAGGAAGAAATATACAGGGAGACTGGGGAGACTTGCAGGAGCAACAGGATTGTTATAAAAGGTGATTTCAATTTTCCGACCATAGACTGGGACTTCCAGATGGTTAAGAACTTAGATGGAATGTGATTCGTTAAGTGTGTTCAGGAAAGTTTCCACAATCAGTATATAAAATAACATACTCGGGAAGGGACAAATTCGACCTACTGTTGGGAAATAGGGCAGGATAGGTGAAGGAGATAAAGTGGAGGAGCATTTTGAGAAAAGTGATTAGCGTTGTATTAATTTTATAATAGTCATGGGAGGGACAAAATTGGTCCACAGATTCAACTTCTAAATTGAGGCAAGGCGTATGTTGTTGGAATTAGACAGGGGATTGCAGGGGATGATTGGAGTTGTTTGTTTCGAGGTAAAAGGATTTCGGGCAGGTGGGAGGGCTTTAAAAGTGAGAGAGCTCGAGTTCAAGGTATCCATTTTCCTGTGAGGGTGAAGGCAAAGAGAGACTGGAAGAGAGTACCCTGGATGTCAAGAGATATTGACGCTCTGACCAGAAAAAATGGAGGCGTGGCTCAGGTTCAGGCCGCTCGGATCAAGGGAATCCCTGGAGGTATACAGGGGATAGAGGAGTTCAGTGAAAAAGGAAATCAGCAAGGCGAAAGGAGGGTATGAGATAGCCTTGGCTGAGAAATTTAGAGAGAATCCAAATTCAGTATAGTAAAGATAAAGAACAACTAGGGAAAGAATAGGATGCTTTCAAATCCAAAATAGGCATGCATGTGTAAAACCTCAAGAGATTGGTGAATTCCTCAATTTCCCCTCTGTGTTTACCATGAAGAAAGACATGAAGACCTGTGACCTTTAGGAGGTTAGTTGTCAAATCTTGGTACTGTCCATATCACAGTAGAATTGCTGTTGGATATATTAGAATGAACAAAGTCAGATAAATCTCTTGGTCCTGACCAGATATATCCAAGAGCACTGCAAGAGGCGAGAGATAAAACTTAAGCGCCAAGATCCAGGAAGACTGGGCGGTAGCAAACGTTGTGACTTATTCAAGAATGGCTGCAAAGAAAAGCCCAGGAAATATAGACCAGTAAGATTCACACCTGTTTTCGCTAAACCACTTGAGAAGCTTCTGAAAGATAAAATGTGCATGCATTTGGAAATACAAAGTTTGATTTGAAGCAGTCAGCTTCGTTTTGCCCGTGGCGGATCATGCCTTACGAATTTGTTAGAGATTTTTGAGGAAGTGACCAGGAACGTTGACAAGGGCACAGTGATAGACATCTTCTATTTCGATTTCCGCCAGACCTTTGATAAGGATCCACATAGTAGGCAATTCTAGAAGATTATATCACATAGAATTCAAGGTGAACTGGCAAATTGGCGACACAATTGGCTTAACATTATGAAGCAAATGGCTATGGTGGAGTTATGCTTGTCGGACTGGAAGCCTGTGACAATTGGCATGCCTCAGCGGTCGGTCCTGGGCCCATTGCCATTTGTTATCTATATCAATGATTTGGATCAGAATGCACAACGCAAGGTTAGTAAGTTTGCAGATGACACTAAAATTAGAGGCATCATTCAGAGAGAGGAACATTATCAGAAATTGCAGCAATACCTTGACCAGCTGGGAAAGTGGGCTGAGAATTAGGAAATGGAGTTTAATATAGATAAGTGTGACGTCTTGCATTTTGGAAAGTCAAATCCAGGTAGGAGTTTAAGGATGAATGGAATGGACTTAAGGAGTGTAGTGGAACAAAACAACGTTGGAGATCAGGTGCACGGTTATCTGAAATTTGGGTCACAGGTACACAGGACCATGAGGAAGGCTGTTGGCACACTGGCCTACATCAGGGCATTGAGTATAGAAGTTGGGACGTTATGTTGCAGTTGTACAGAATGTTGGTAAGGCTGCAGTTGGAGTATTGTGTACAGTTTTGTTCACCTTGCTCTAGGAAGGATATTATTGAACAAAAAATAATATTGAAGGAATCTACAACATGTTTCCTGGGCTAAAGGGTTGAGTTATAGGAAGAATTTGGACAGGTTAGCACTTAGTTCTTTACAGAGTAGGAAACTGAGGTGGTTCTTATGGAATTTTATCAAATTATAAGATGCACGCCTGGGGTGAATACTTTTTTTTTGCAAGGTTGGGGAATCGAAGACGAGAGGACATTCGTTCATGTTTGGAGAGGAAAAATAAAACAGGAACGTGAGGGTCATCTTTTCTACACAGCGTGTGGTACGCACATGGACTGAGCCGCCAGGGGAAATGATTGAAGTGGGTACAATAACAACATTGAAAACGCATTTGGACAAATACACAGATAGGACAGGATTAGATGGACACAGAGCAAAGGCAGGGAAATGGCAGATTGGCAGATAAGGGGCAATTACAGCATGGTTTGTTGACGGAGCACGGCGGGCGCATTAGATGGGCTACGACAGAGGGAGAACATTCTCTTCCCAGAGGGAGCCACACCACTAGACCCACCAATCATGGTCTGAGTTCTCCGCCCAGCTCAGTGCAGTATCTGAGGTCTGAAGAAATGTCCAGTAGTACAGGACAAATATCAATAACCTTCCCTGCTCTTTCAGCATAAGTGTCACCGTATTCTCTCTGCTCCCTCACACTCACTGTATATCTGTGATCGCACCTACCCCCGAAAAAGACTCAAGGTACCCCACTCTCATAACTGCATGCAACGCTTACTCTCTCTCTCTCTCTCTCTCTCTCTCTCTCTCTCTCTCTTTCTCTCTCTCTCTCTCTCTCTCTCTCGCCTTTGCAAAACATCCCACACAATCATGGAATATTCTGGAGAATGCCGATTATGGAATGCTCCAGGTAATGTTCCAAATAATTCCCAGTTTCAGGAAAAAGGCAGTTTCCCAGTGTGTAACATAAAAGAGGAAGGAGTAGAGAAGTACGTTTTTCAAATCACATAAAATTCAAACCATGCTGAGGCCATTCAGCCCTTCAAACCTGCTCTGGCATTTAATAAGGTCCCCGTTGAACTGATGGTCTTCTCAGCTCCATGTTACGGGAACTTTGAGTCATTCAACTCCGGAGGTTCCTGTCATTGGCCAAACAGCACTCAGACACTTTTACCCCTTCTTTTTCAAGTGCCTGTTTGAGGGCATTTCCCATGGGGATGGACACTCATAACAATATATTCCATCATCTTTATACTTTCATGCAATGGTCAGCATGCTTTGCCCAGACCAAACAAAAATCTACACTTATTTTATGGTTATAGATATCCAATCACACTTAATAATTCTGGATATTTCACTTGACTCACCTTAATGATATTAAAACAAAGACAGCTTCTAAACACGGCTTGTTATAAAATACAATTTCGAGCAGAGACCGTTTTTACCCTCAGCCGTCATCTTGACCATTACCTGAATTGTACCACTTTACTTGTTATGAATGTTTCTTTTACCCTTTGTCTGTGACTGTTTCTGTCTGTATAAGTTACACAGTTCTCCTATTCAGTTGGACAGACAGCTGGTTTGTGATACAGAGGGAGGCCAACAGTGCAGGCTCGGTTCCCCACACCTACAGAGGTTACCATGAAAGGGACTCTCTCTCAACCTCACCCCATCATCCGAGGTTTGGTGATCCTCAGGAGAAACCAACATGAGTGGTCTCTCTAATGAGAGTAGTTTGTGACTCTATTCTATCAATGTTAGCATTTTAATTTTCAAAAATATTTGATTGAAAAAGAGATTTTTAATATTATAATAAATCAATAACAATACAACTCATATAACGGAAAAAATACATCCAGTTGCATGTACATACAAAACAAGTTAAAACACTACACAGACAGAAGAAAAACACAACTAAACAATAAGTAATGAATAAACAATACAGCTCAGCACAACAAAACGATAGCTCTCGTTCATTAAGAGCATTAACTGATACATTTTTTATGTTCATGGTTCTTCATCGATGGATATTAGATTCATTAGAAAATAGCATCATGGTTATATAAAAACCCTTCTTGGAGTGGCCGATAACCCTGTATTGCCGTAATCCAAAAAGGGCTGCCATATCTCATATAAATCTATGTTTTTTGGTGCACCACACCAGTGATAAACTCGAAAGGGATATTCTCCATGAAGAGCTGACGACGACCCAACAGACGATATTTCCTAGCATGGAAAGTACGGAAAGTAAGGATATCTTTATTTTTCCCCATGTTTATCTGTGGAAATTACCCTGGGCAGAACCAGGAAAACAGAAACCAGGACCATCTCCAATTCAGTCCTCAATACCCACTCTATCACCCCTACCACAGTGCTCAAATATAGATGAAGCCTGCAACAGGACCACAAGCAATAAGTAAGAGTGCCTGTAGTCATTCAGCATTTAGGACATGAAGGTAATCCCACTTTGCATTTTGAGAGACAATTTGGGGTCAGATAGACCCTATGAAGAATTTTCAACTGCATTGAATGTGTCCTACTACAGATCAACATCCTTTGAGCATTTTCACAAATATCCTCCCATGTCTCCGAAGTATTCTAAACTCTCTCTCGCAGGCATCACAAAGCTGCAGAGTCTTGTCTGAGGGGACACTCTCCAATTAATGATAGAGGGTACTGATAGAGAGTGTATTCTGAGCAATAGGCACCCTCTTCCCTCCATCGGATCTGTAAGAGTCTGTGAAAAATCTGTGTTTTTAAAAATCAAATCTCTGATCTGGAAAAAAGAATGCAGAAGATGTCTCTACTAGGTAGTCCATACGTACGAGTTATTTGATCAAATGATATCATTATTTCTCCATCAAATAACACGTGGTGACTCAGTGGTTAGCGCTGCTGCCTCACAGCACCAGGGTCCCAGCTTTGGTTCTGGTCTTGGGTGACAGGCTGCGTGGAGTTCACATTCTCGCCATGTCTGTGTGGGTTTCCTCCCACAGTCCAAAGATGTGCAGGTTAAATGAATTAACCATTGATAAACAACCCATAGTGTTCAGGGATGTGTAGGTTTGGGCGTTCGTCAGGGTAAATACAGGCTGGTAGGGAAATGGGTATGGGTGGGTTACTCTTCAGAGGGTCGAAGTGGACTTGCTTATCCCCAGGGCTTGTATCCACACTGTAGGGATTCTACGAATTCTAAATCACTCAAGCAAGATCCACCCCTTGCTGCCCACAGTTTAAACCTGGAATCTATTATCCCAGGATGACAACCCGTTATACGAATTATAGGGGTAAGAAACATGGTTTTGGCTGTATTGCCCTCAATCTGATGCATTGTCATTCATGCTTTAACAGTATTGATAATTATTGGGTTATGACAATACTTCTTAAATGTTGTCACTTTAGCTAAGAAAAACAGACTAATCACGGTTCACTTCGCCTGAGAGGGTTCAATATCTCACAGTATTGACGCTGAGTCCTCAGCATCCCAGGCAATAACATGGGATCAAAAAATATCTTAATTGATAGCTTTTATCTGGGCGATCTACTCCCACAATCTGTGGGGTAGTTGCAATCTGGTTAGCTTGATAAAAAGTCGCTTATGGTGCCAAATAAAATAGATAAACCAGCCATAAAGTCTCTTAAATATCTGTCTGGGAAACATCAAAGGAAGCATTCACAAGGGGTAAAGCAAATAAGGAAGGACATTTCATTTTAAGAACAGCTTTCCGACCGAGCTAGGATATTGGATTTGCCTCCCATCTTTGAAGGTCTTGTTTAATTTTGTTAAACAAATCGACATAGTTCACGTTAAATAAATGATCAAAGACGGATGTAATGAATATACCGAAATAGGGTCCTTCCCCACCCTACCCCCCCCCCCCGCGTGACCATCTAAAAGGAAACCAGGATTTGCCCTCAACATCACGTATTTCCACAAGATCTCCTATAGGCATGGCCTCCAACTTTGTAAAACTAATCATAAAGCCCGAAAAAGTGACAAGTGAATTAATGCATTGCATCACGTGAGCTACCGAAATTGCGGGATTTGACAAAAACATAAGACCATCTGCATACAACATAATCTTATGTGACTTCTATCCCACTTCTGGGGCAGGTATGTTGGAATAATATTCCTAATTGCGCAGGATGCCACCGAATCTAAGATTGTTGCAGGGATGGGGAAGAGATCAACCCTCGAGTGCAATTTCTGCGGGTTAAAGAAGAAAATAAAATCCCTATTTGTGAGGCAGATTTGCCTCCAGACATCCACCAGCTCTAGTTCTGCACACAAATCCTCTAGTTGCTTACATTATAACGAGGAGGTTGGGAGACCTTTGGATATTCTGTCCACAGTAGGGCCATAAGACAGTCGAAATTTCCTTCTACAATAATGTACCACGATGCAAGATAACTTAATTTGGGAAAGGCATCTTCCAGGAGCTTGAGAGGGTGCATCGGGTGGCAATAAACATTCAAATTAATTCCCATAGTTCAAGTCTTTGAGGATTACGATTATTCGATGGATTTTTCATATAATCTAGTAATTTAAATGGAATATTCTTCCTATCCATTATGATTTTCCCCCACTCTTAGTATTAAAACATGAGAAATAAACCCGATCAAACCCTCCCTGCTGTAACGTCAAACGTTCCTTGCAATCAACGTGCATCTCCTGCAATAGAACAACATTCACTCTCTCTTTTGTAAGACGATAAAGAACATTTTCACTCTTGAATGTCAGATGACTCCCCTTAATGTTCCAGGTACACCGTTTAAGCACATCATTATCCATAACATACTGGAGCAACATTTGAACTCGAGAGAATTTCATATCGAATTACACATCGCTAAGCATTGATGACAAAAGACTCATCGAGCTTAAATCTGTACAAACTAAAACTACTGCAACTAACAAGCTCTCAAAACTTTCCAAATCTAAAAACATTAAAAAAATAATGAAACAAAATCCAAAGTACCAATGACACTTGATAGAGTTTTCTCAACTCCCCCCTCCCACCACGCCGAATGGGGATGCTTATATATCACAAAACTTTATCTTCTGCCCGCTTCCAATATGGCATCCAGGGCAATTAATAACAATTAATAGGTGGGCACTTACTCATCACAACTACATTTGTAACTCGCTCCAGCTTCAGCCACACCCCAGACACAAGGAAAGAAAGAGAAAAAGTGTAGCAATAGTATGAAGAAGTTAAAAGTGAGTATTCTACCAATCCCCGACTATAATTTAACACTGGTTAATAGTAGAAAAATCCAACACAATTTCTTTAAGAGAGAAACATGATTATCTCAACATCCAGCTTACTTTAAAATGTCCACAAAGTTTTTGCTTTCTCTGGAGAGTCAGACAAGTTCAGTGATCCAGTCAAATCAATACGAAGCTCCGCTGGGAACCGTAAGGAATACTGAATTCTGAGTTCCATTACTCTTCTCTTGACGTCATCACAATATTTTACTTTCTGTATCACCGCCGCTGAAAAGTCCTGAAAAAACATAATCCTGGAGCTTTCATGAATTAAAGCCATCCGAATATACATTGAGCTTCCATCAGTCTTCCATCAGTTTTGAATTATATTCCTGGATGTTCTGGAGCCGTGTCATTTGGTACTACTGTCTACATTTCCCCCCAGATCGCACATTCCTACCAATCCCCGATAATCCTCGACTCCGTTGTTATTTATGAACCTTCTGTCTGTGCCTCAAAAATATTCAATATCTTTGCCTTTAATGATTTGTGGGGAAGAGAGTTACAAAGACCCACAACACTGAGAAAACAAAAATAAAACACAAGCTCTGAGTGTGAGATTATTTTTTCCCTGTCTCCTTATCTGAGGAAGGATATAATTATATTGGAAGTAGTTCAGAGATGTTTCACTTCACGTATTCCAGGAATGAGTACCTTATATTACAAAGGTTTTAACAGGTCACTCTTGGAAACAGAGGTGATCTTATTGAAATATACAAGACCTAGAGGAGAGTGGATCAGATAGATACCTACTGGGTATAGTCCAAATTTATTGTCATTTCTATAGAATCTCTTCAGTGTGGAAGTAGGATATCCCATCCATTAAGTCCACACTGACCCTCCGAACAGCATCCCCCCTGATCTGCCCGCCCTTCCCTATCCATGTGACCCTGCATTTCCCATGACTAACCTACCCATCCCTGGGCACTATGGGCAGTTTAGCACGGCCAATCCACTGTAAGTTGCATATCTTTCGACTGTGGGAGGAAATTGGAGCATTGTGAGGAAACCCCACACAGAGCATTGCCGAGGTTGGAATTGAACCCAGCTTCTTGGTGATGTGACGTAGTAGTGCTAATCACAGATCCAACATGCACACCCGTTAGTTCTCTTAGTTAATTGTGGCTGACTAAAGAAATCTGCCTGACTTGTTCCTTCCACTGAACCTGACCCAGTCTGAGACCTTTATGATCTGCCATATCACCAACCTGGTCACATTTAAAATTTGTTGGGAGCAGCGGAGGAGTGGGATTAGAAAAAGAAACAGTAACTCCGTCTAATCTCAGTTAGAGCAAGAATTAGGAGAAATTCTCCAAGTGGGATTTCATTCAAACGCGAATTCTCTTTCTCAGAAGTTTGGGATGGCTGAATCTTTATATTATATTGAGCTTGGTTTCACCTGATTGCCCATAGACAGGTGAATCAGGGATAATGTTGCATGGAGAGAGAAGTGTAGTTGGGACCACTATGAGATGTGCCACGAGCTTGATTACTAGTGGAGTAGTGTCCAAGGGCCGAATGGCCCATTCGTATCCCTCAGCCCTGTGTTCTGATGTTCTATTCAGCCCTTCGGACCTGATACAGAGGGGAAGATCGAGGCTACTCCGATGGTGAGTTGTAGTTTCGGAAACATACTTGGAAAATCTAGGCTGGGTCAGGAACCGACACCCACCCCCAATCCCTCTTTCCAGGCTTCCCCTCTCTGTAACTTCTGCTCCAGATGTTGGTCATGTTACAGACCCACATTCGCTGGGAAATCAGCCCCCATACCCCACCCGGGGTTAACTCAAACAAGTCATCTGCTCTCCCTGAGTGCAACATTGTACAACACAACTTCCAGGAAAATACCCAGTTACTTTCCAAAAGCATAACATGTGAAATTAATAAATAGGAACAAGAGTAGGCCATTCGGCCCATCAAGCTAGCCCTGTCATTTAATAAGAACATGGCTGATCTACTCCAGGGCTCAAATCCACTTTCTTGCCGACTCCTTGTATCCCTCCACACCTCTCTGGGTTAGGGAATTCCAGGCATTTACTATATTCTGAGAGAAGACACCACTTTGCATCTCAGATTGAAATCAATACTTCTTTTTCGGTACCTATATCCTCGAGTGTGACACTCTGCCCAGGAATGGAAACAACTTCTCAATATCAGCCTTCTTAAGCCCTTTCTGTGTGTTGGATATTTCAGCAGTATCACTCACCATTCATTTAACCCCAATGAATAATCGCTTCACTATTATAGAGGTTCTCAGTAAGCCAACCATTTGATCCCAGGAAGCCGCCTAATGTCCCAACCTATACTTGCTGCATCAGCATGCTGACGTTATGTTTAATACACAGGAAGACTCCAATCTCTTTATACTGCTCCTTTCCTGGAAGTCCCCTCCATTAAATAACAGCCTGCCTTTTGATTCTCAGTGTCATCCACAAACTCGGATGTATATTGCACTCAGCTCCCTCCTTCAGGCTGTCAGTATAGATTGTCAATAACTGATGCCATCGGACTGATATGTGTGGTATTCCAGCAGATTCACGTTTCTCATAAAGATCCACTAATCCTGACTCTCCGATTTCGATGTGTTAACCAATCACCATCGCATGTTAATACATTATTCGTCATCCTACGAGCTTCTGGCTTGAGTAAGATCTTTTATTTTGTCATAACCTGTGGGAAATCTCTGGAAAGCCTCTTTTCTATCAGATTCCCCCCATATCAAATCCACTTGTTACATCTTCAGGCATCTCCAGAAAAAGTTTGCATGATCTTACAGGGCAAAATATAACTTCCCTTTCACGAAACCACACTGACTCTGCGTGAAGCTTTCCTCAATGCCCATGCTGGCCAGGTTTTCCAAACTATACGAGCCCCATCTGCTTTCATTTGGCCCATATGCCTCTAAAAGTTTCCCATTCATATGTTTGTCCAAATGAGTTTCAAATGTTGGAGCTGTACATGGATCTACCACTCTTCCTCTGGCAGCTCATTCCATTTCCACATCACCCTCTGTGTAAAAACATTGTCTCTGTGTCCCTTGTAAATGTTCCCCCTTTCAAGTTAAACCTATGCCTTCTATGGTTGAACTCTCCCATCCTGTGGAAAAACCCTTGGATATTCACCCAATCCATACCTCTCATAATTTCATAAACTTCTGGAATGTCAGCCCCACAACCTTCTACACTCCATCTGATACTAACTTCAAGAACATACATTTAAAGATAAGTACTGCAAATTTGAAACTATATTAAACATGACAGTAAAACAGTACTCAGCCCAAACTTCATACTGTTATTTGTCTTTCTCCATATTAAATACTGAGGCAGCATGAAACACTTACAAGTGCCAATAAGAGGTCAAGCACCTGAATTTATTTGTCTAAAGGGCGTGATGATCTCGAGAATGAAAACGTATCTATGGCCAGATCTATATAACACCATATAGTCAAAATGCCCCCTCCTGGCCTCCCTATGGCCTTGTGTGCTTGTGTCTTGCTTATCTTGCACTCAATAGAGAGAACCCCTTTCCCACAGTTACATCTTAATTTAAACCCGTTTTACATACTCTTCATTTATCTTTTGTCACACTCTCTTTAAAAGCACATTTTCTTTTCATTTTCAGTACTGAAGAAGTCTCACACTAGACGTGAAACACTAATTCTGTTTCTCTGTCTCTGCAGATGCTGATAGATCTGCTGTGTTTATCCAGAAATGAACAGGGGCACAGAACAAATTTTCAGTTAAACAAATAAGAGTCGATACTGGAAATAAAGTACCAAGCTGGATAAACAGGGAGCTTTGTAGAAGGTTCACTGGACCTGCAAGTTTATGTCTGTATTCACTCCAGAAAATGCTGCAACATCTTCAGCAACATCTTCAGCAATTTCTGTTTTTGAACAATTTCCAACGACATATGTCAAAGATGCCCAAACATTCTGTCCAACATGGAGCGCCGTACACTGGGAACTGAACAATAATGCATAAGTTCCTTGACTCTGAAACTGCAGAAGGCTGGCATCACTGACACTGCGGAGTTCAGAATCATCGTCAGGGAGAAAAACAGAAGGAAACACATTCACTTCAAATACTGAAGATGGTATTACTGAAAGGAAAAGATTCAGATTAGTGCCTTAAATTGATTGAGTGAAAGTAACAAATTGGAGGTGTGACACCAAGGAAAGAATTTCAGCAGAATGAGAATATGAAAATGGAAGGCTTGTTGCATCAGAAACCAGAGTGGGTCAGTGAATACAGGGCTGTTGGGTGAATGGGTCCCGGTGTGAACTGGGGGACAGTCAGTGGAATTGAATTGTAGACATTGCAGCTTCAACTGGGTTATCATCTGATGCTGTAGATCACAGCAGCAGCAGAGGCAGAATTGTATTCAATGACAATCTGCAACCTTTCGCTCAGGATAATCTCTCAGTACACTATTACCATCAAGCAGATCTATGGTTCAGTGCCGAGTGTGGGTGAACATGCCAGGGTCAGTACCATGTGTACCTTTACCTGAAGACAACCCATCAAAACTACCACAATTGAAACAGCAGAACTAACATCTGGTACAGAGGCAGAAATGATCCCACGACTAACAAATCTGACCGAAGCTCTGTCATCCTGCCAAATATAAGTATAAATGTCGATGGACCATTAAACAAGTTACTGGAGGAGAGGACTCCATAAATATCCCCATCCTAAATAATGGAACCGTTCTGTACATTAGTGTAAAAATCAATTATGTGGTATCTGCACTATCCTCAGCCAGACATGTCGAGTCGATGATCCACCTCACCCTGTCATGATGCCCACAGAATCACAACTAATTCGATTCGCTGTTCGTGACATGAAGAAACAGCTGAACACATTAGATACGACAAAGGTAATGGGCCCTGACCCCATTCCTGCAATAGGGCTGAAGAGTTGTGCTACACAACAAGCCGTGTCCTTGGGGAAGCTGTTTCATTCCAGCTCCAACTCTGACATCTCCCTGGCAATGTGGAAAATTACTCAGCTATGTCCAGTTCCCTAAGAGGGGAATAAATACAATCTGACCAATTAGCACCCCATCAGTCCAATCACGACAGTCAAAATTGTTTGGAGTTTTTTTTTAACAGAGTTGTCAAGCAGCTCAGTGTGGTTTCCAATAGGTCCCCATGCGGAGATAGTGCTGTTGTGGAATTATCATTGGATTATTAATACAGACCAGGCTAATGCTGGTGGAATAATAAAAACAATTATTAACATATCGAGCTGTAAAATCTGGTGTCAGTAACAGTGATTTTGTGTCCAATGTTGATTGTAAACATCTATCTCCTTCCCAATGTACTTTCAGGAAGTGAGTCTCCCGTGCTTTCCTGGTCTGGCCTAAAAGTGACTCAAGACACACAGACATGTGATAAACTCTTCAATGGTCTCTGAAACAGCCAAGCAAGACACTCAATTGTATCAACTGGTCCGAGCTCTGAAAGGATATACCTTATGAGAACAGCCGGCACCAAACTTGGTGTCGGAAAAGGGAACAGGAAACATAGTCCTGTTGACCCTGCAGAGACCTCCACCCTAACATCTAACGGTTTGTGACAACATTTACAGAGCTTTCCCACAGACAGCACAGGAACATAGGGAAATGAGTACTTCACACAACACATTGAGCTTTCCCTGTGCTAGTTAATGGCTGAACATTTCCTTCATGCAGTTTTACCCATACAATATTCGTATGCCTTAATATGTTTAAACATTGTGTAATATAAAATGAGAACTGCTGGAGTCCCTTCAGCACTACAATTTTACTCCTCCATTCAATATACAGGCAGTTCTCAGATAACGCGTGTTGATTAAATATAATTTGGCCGCAATGTGATTCATGAACCTTTATCCATGAAGTGAACTCTCATTCACTGTGACGCGATTCCTTGCCAGGAACCAGCTGAACAGCACAACCCAACCTCAGGATCCTCTGTCTGCAAAATGTACAATCAATGTGTTCAGCTAAAACAGGAATGCAATCCGCTCTGGAAGCCTTGAAACTGAGCCTGAAACCGGGAATTGTAGTCTACATTTAGAAAGAACTTTATTTCAAACAGTGGGAGAATCTTGAGGAGAACTGAAATTTCCCCATCGGCATCACGTGGTCAGTCAGCCACATGCGTTTTCTGAAGAAGAGTGTGGTGAAAGGTACACTGCTGTAGTCAGTGACTGTAGTTTGAAAGTGTTGCATTTAGAGGACAGTTTCATAACAATATGTGATTTAAAGATGTATTTTAGACTGTGCTAGTGTGTGTTAGACTAAAATTAATTTTTGCCTTTACTGATATTTTGGGGGGTTTGTCCCTTGACATCTTTTTCCCATAGACCCCATTATTAATATTGCACGATTTTCTACAAAACGGTGTTGCAAAGGAACACAGCTGCTGCGCCATTGGAGAACAAACTGGATTGATAGCTGATCTAACTTCTCACGATACTCCTGCTCTATCCCTAACCCTCAAATTTCCAGAAATCCTTATTTATATTCAGCGCCTTGGTTTCCACAGCCTGATCTGGGAAAGAGTACCCCTGGTTCGCCAGTCTCTGAGTGCAGACATTTATTCTCATCTCAATGCAAAGTGGCCTGTCTGTACCTAATACTGTGGTCCTTTGTTTTAGACGTCCACGCCAGGGAATTGCCATCCCTGCTTCCAATCTGTCTCGCCCTGTCAGAGTTTTATATATTTCACTGTGATCACCACTCATTTTCCTAAACGGCATAGAATACAAGCCCAGTCGCCCCAAACTCCGCTCAACAACAAACCTGTCATCCCAGAGATCAGTCTGGTAATCCTTCACTGCTCTCCCTCAATGTCAGGTTTGTCCTTTATTGGGTAAGGAGACCAAAGCTGCACACAATACTGTACAATGTTCGAGATGCGGTCTCACTAAGGCCCTGTACAGCTGCACTTACACTAACTCCTGTACTCAATCCCCCTAAAATGAAGGTGAATACACCACTTATCTTCCTACCTGCTTTCTGCTCCTGCAATATTGCTTTCAGTGACTGGTGTACAGGGAGATCCAGATTCATTTCAATGTCACAGTTCCCCACTTGCCGGGTCTATATACACTGGTCAGCGTGCCAATGCTATTCCCAGTATTGACTTCTGGCTTTAGAACTCATTGCCCTACATATACCGAGAGGGCTGCACAGAAATAAACAAAAATGCAGCTTAAGTTCCTTTATAGAGCAACATTTTTCAACCACGCCCTTTTTCAAATGAGAGGCTGTGATTTTATTGTTCCCATCAATGTGCACAACATCTAATCTCTCCCATTGGTCTCCATCTGCCACGTATTTCCCCAGTAATTTCACTTGTCTCAGTCACTTGGGAGCTTTTTTACATCCCCCTCACCCACTCACATGCTGTCATCGTTCAGTGCTGTCAGCAGAGTTGGGGATATTGCATTTGAGCCCCTCAACCAAATATATGGTGTGTATTGGGAATAGCTGGGGCCAAAGCCACGATCCTTGCTATATCCTACCAGTCTTCCATTTAAAAAAAATTGTTTCCAGCCAGCTCTCCCATTCTAAAACCATGACCATATATTAGCCTCAGTCCCACAGGATTCGAATTCGCACAATAGGCTTGGGGCTTGATCAAAACACTTTCTGAAATTCCACTCGTATTGCATTGATAGCTTCTCCATAATTTTGCTAAAATCCACTTTCTCAAATATGACTCCCATTTCATAAATCTCTGTTGACTTTGTCGATGCCCATTAATGTCAGTTCAATACTTTCTTTAAACTGGTTAGTTGCTAATTTCATTATATTCCCTTTTTCTCACCAGACTAAAGATCCCTAGTATTGCTAAGAAGTTTTCTTTTTTGTTTTGTTTTCCTCTGTGGAGGCAGAACTGAAGCATTTTGTCCATAGTTCTGATATTTCCCAGTCCTCAATTATCTGGTATCAAACTGTAAGAAAGCTGCACATTTCTTTCTCTTAATTTTGCCTTTGACATATTTTCAGAAAATATTACAAGTTCTGTCTTATAAACTTTGTTGAGAGATTCTTCAGAAACCTATCAATTCTTATTTTAAGGTACTCAGTGATTGACCTTCCACAGCCATACAATCACAGCAGCAAAGATGCTGTATCATCAGAAATACAGCACGGTCTAAATGAGGCCCATTTGCCAACACAATACCCATAGCCGTGAATCTTGAGGCATTTCAAGTGCACTACCGTGTATTTTCTAATGGTTTTGAGGTTACCATGACAACTCCCCTCTCAAGAATTGCATTTCAGACCCCAACAAACTCTGGGTGAAAAGCAATTCTCAAAAAACTGCAAACCCTTCACGTTATAAATGTGGGCCTTTGATTAAAAGTAACAACTGCTGTCCATCCACCCTGTAATCTTATGCGCCTGAATTACGTCCCCCTCAGCCTCCTCTCCACCAATCTAAACAACAAAAGCTTATCCAGCTTCTCTCTATAGCTGATATGCTCCATCCAAGGGAACATCCTGGTGAATCTCCTTTGCACCCCCTCCAGCGCAGTCACATCCTTCCTGTAATGTGATTCACAGAACTACACACAGTATTCCATCTTGGCATCACCAAAGTTCCGCATAGCTCATATAATCTGTGCCTCAATGAATCAAGGTTATGTTTATAGTCTCCTATGCTTTCCCAAATTGTGTATTACCTGGTCCATCACATTCAGGGATGTGTGGAGAAGCACCCTCTGACCTTCCTAGTGTGCTGCCATTCATTGTGTCCTCCCCTGTCTGGTTCCTTCTTCCAAAGAGCATCACCTCATATTTATCAGGGATACATTCCACCTGCCATTGACCTTCCCAGCTGACCATTCCATCTGTATCTTCCCGTAACTTAAGGCCTTCCTCCTCACTGCCAACCAACCGGCCAATCTGCGTATCAAACCCAAACTAACTTATCACACTCCTCACCCCTCGTCCATATTCATAGCTACATTATTTTTTGAGTACTACAAATATTAAAGTTGAAAATCACACAACATCAGGTTAGAGTCCAACAGGTTTGTTCGGAGGTACTAGCTTTCGAATCGCTACTTCTTCATCAGACGATTGTGTGCTTTGATGAAGAAGCAGCGCTTCGAAAGCTAGTGCCGCCGAATAAACTTGTTGGACTATAATCTGGTGTTATGCGATTTTTAGCATTGTCCACCTAGTTCAACACCAGCACCTCTGAATCACAAACAATGAGGGACACATCACTGAACCCTGTGGTATACATGAGACACTGGTCTCCAGTCACACAAGCAGCCGTCTACCACCACCTTCTGTGTCTTACCACTAAACATCATTTGGATGCAATTTGGCAAGTCACTAATGAGTCCGACCTGTTCCCTGGTTATTCTGATTCCTGGACACATTTGTGCAATATCTGGAAATTCTCCCTAACTTGCTCTGCCAGCAGGTTTCCATGCCCCGTGTGAGTGAGTCCCCTACACGTGCAGAATTTCCTCCTTATTGCAGCCTTAAATGGTCTGTGCTTTATTCTGCCATTATTTCCCTTGAATGTGGATTAGACAGCCGGAGAAACATCCTGTTAATTTCCAACTTGTCATATATTTTGTGACTTTATATATTTCACAGGGACCTATCTCTCATTCTTTGAAACTCTAGAGAACACAGGCCGAGTTTCCTCATCACGCAATCTCGCCAATTGAAGGCTTAATCTGGAGAATGTCCATTGAACTTCCTCTGTCGTCAGTATATTCTTTCTTAGATTTGGTCACCAAAACTTTACTCAATATTCCAGGTACAGTACTCAACAACACGCTGTTAAACTGCTTCAACATGTCTTTACATCTATATTCTGACTCCCTCAAAACAAGGCAATCCAAACTTTAACTTATCACTTGCATATATTCCTCCAAATACCCTTCACATTTACGAACTCACTGTGTGAGTTCTTATAGAAAACCTTCTCATAATCCAAAATATGTAAATTCTACTGGTTCCCCATTATCTATGCTGTAAGAATCAACTTCAAACAATTCCAAAGCTTGTCAAGCATGATTGCCCTTTCAGAAATGCATACTGATTCTCTCCAATGTTGCTGTTAATTTCTAAATAACGAATATCACATCCTATATAATAGATTCCAACAGTTTCCCCACAAATGTCAAGTTAATTGATCTGCAGTTCTCCACACTATCTCTTCTTCCCTTTGTAGATGCTTGGATCACTACCGTTCATCTATAGTGCTTGGATCCAGACTATGCAGAATGCACTTCGTAATAGAACACAGTCATCGACAGTACAACTAATACTTCTATTACTGGTTTATTTCTGAAGATTTTGGTATGAAGTACATCTGGTTTGTGAAGGTTAGCAATGCTCAATCCAGCTGCATGTTCAAGTAAAGCCTTGTTACTGATATAAATTGACTTTATGTCTTTCAGTCCACAAGTCCTATATGATGATGTCGCGTATCTGGGTGATTTTCTGGATCTTCCTCCATGAAGACAGATGCAAGGTAACTGGTTATTTGCTTGGCCATTTCCCTGTTATCCATAATAAGCTCGTCTCTCCTGATTGCAGACTTCCACATTTGACTATGCTTTTCTCTTTCCTTTGAAATATAGATAATAGATTTATGCAACCTTTGTGTTCCTGTTTGTTTGCATGTGTGTTCGCTTTTTGATTTCCTTACCTGTTTCATGGCCCTCTTTTCTGGATCGTAAATTTCTGAGAATTTTCAGGATTCCACAATGTCTGACATTCTTCTGAAGTCACTGCCTGTGATTAATATAATCTTTAATATATTATGCTAATCATTGTTAACTCACTTTCTCACTGTTAGGTATTCTACCCGAAATAAATAAATATATTTTTCAGACTTTGTAGTATTTGTATAAACCTCCTGGGCCTGACCATATATATTCAGGAACACTGCAGGAGGGCAGGAAAGAAATAGTGGGGGCCCTGTCTGGTACTTTTGCATCATCGGTGGCCAACGGTTGAGGTCTTGGAGGGGAGTGAATGCTGTGCTCTTATTCAAGAAGGGCTACAAAGAAAAACCGTGGAACTATAGACCAGTAAACCAAAAAACTGCAGCAGGTAAGTTACTTGAGAAGATTCTTAGGGCGAAGATATACATGCATTTAGAAAGACATGGCCTTGTGAATGGGGGATTATGGCTCACAAGTTTGTTAGACTGCTTTGATAATGTGACCAATAACTTTGACAAGGGCATTGTTGTATATTTAGACGATATGGATTTCAGTAAGGCATTCAATAAGGTTCTACATGGTACGCTGCTCTGGAAGGTTAGATCACATGGAATTGAGGAGGAGCTGGCAAATTAGGTCCAAAATTGGCTTGATGATAGGAAGAAGAGGGTAATCGTGGAAGGATGCTTGTCGGACTGGAGGCTTGTGATGAATGAAATGCCTCAGGGGTCGGTGCTGGGACTATATATGTGTGTGTGTGTATATATATATATATATATATATATATATATATATTTATATACACACACACACACACACACACGCACACACACACACATATCTATGATTTAGCTGAGAATGTACAGGCATGATTTGTAAGTTTCAAGGTGACACTAAAATAAGTGGATTCGTGGACAGTGAGGAAGGTTATCAGAAATTTCAGAAATTACAGCAGTACATTGATTAGGTGGGGAAGTGGGCCGAGAAATGGCAAATGGAGTTTAACTCAGATAAGTGTAAGTTCTTGCATTTTAGAAAGTCAAATCAAGGCAGGAGTTTCATGGTGAATGGCAGGGCCTTAAGGAGTGCAGTGGAACAGAGTGACCCTGGAATTCAGGTGCACGGTTCTCTGTAAGTGGAGTCCCAGGTAGACAAGGCACTGAAAAAGGCATTTGACTCACTGGCCTTCATCAGTTAGAGCACGGAATATCGAAATTAGGGAATTATGTTGTAGTTATACAAGATGTTGGCGAGTCCATACTTGTCGCATCATGTTCAGTTTTGTTCACTTTGCTTGAGGAAGGATGTTATTAAACTGGAAAGAGTGCAGAAGAAATTTACAAGGATTTTGCCAAGACTCAATGGTCTGAGTTATAGTGAGAGGTTGAACAAGCTAGAAGTTTTCACTTTAGAATGTATGAGGCTGAAGGGGATCTGACAGTAGTGTAAAAGATCATGGGAGGCATGGATAGAGTGAATGCACTCAGTTTTTTTCCCCCAGGATTGGGCAACCACGGACTAGAGGGCATCAAGTTAAGGTCAGAGAGGAAAGAGTAAAAGGGAACCTGAGGGGCAATTTCTTTTACACACAGAGTGGTATGCATATGGGACGAGCTACCAGCAGAAGTGGTTAAGGCGGGTACATTCACAAAATTTAATAAAACATTTGGACAAGCACACAGGTAGGAAAGGATTAGAAGGATACAGGGAAATATTTTGTTCGGAATGGACCAGTTTGGGCCGAATGGCCTGTCTCCGTGCTGTAAGAATCTTTGAGTCTAACAACCATTGTTCTCCTACTGAATGTTATATTGTTCTTCCCCAATTCACTGGAGCGAACTTGACACTCTAGCCTCTGGGCTTCCATGATGTTCCAGAATGTTCAACCATTCCATATTGAATGCAGACGCCGTGTAAAATACAACATATTAATGTCACTATTCCTCCAAAGCTGCTTCAGGGCAAGGTTAGTAATTAGTCCTTCCGGCCACACAATAAACAATAGGTGCTGGAGTAGGCCATTCTGCCCTTCGAGCCTGCACCACCATTCAATATTATCATGGCTGATCATCCTTGATCAGTATCACACAGCACCAAATCCGAAATAATCTACCTCTAGTTTGGTTCACAACATACTCTTCAACCTACCTGATATACACTTATGGAATTTATTTTTCACAACATTAGCAGTCACTTAGTTAACTCAGTTTCGATGCAACTTGACACCATCTATTATTACTGCAGAACCCACGAGTATTTGTTACTCATTCACAGGATGGGGGCTTCATTGGATAACCAGCATTTGCTGACCATGCCAGACGGCAGTTAAGAGTTAACAGTGTTGTCTTGGACCTGGAGTGACGTGCAGGCCAGACCAGGTAAGAACAACCAGTTTCCTTCACTAAAGAACATTAATGAACCAGATGAGTTTTTCCAACAATCAACAATGGATTCCTGATCATCATAAACTCTCGATACCAGATACTTATTGAATTCAAATTCCACAATCTGCCATGGCAGGATTTGAATCCATGTCCTCAGAACATTACATGGGTCTCTAGGTTAAGAGCCGAGCGATAATATCAGTATGTCTTGGCTTCCCTTTGCATATAGTTGCATATCTAATTTCCAGAGCATATGATGCAAAACATTTGCGCGACAGTTTTGGTTCAGATATATAACACAACAAGTTTGTTTCTCTTTGCTATTTGTAAGATCCACCCAAACTGATTCTGTGGAATCTGATGGACAGGGCCTGTGTCGTTACTAGTGATAGACTTGGATAAGGCAATCTGGGAGGCTCACCTCGATGCTGAGATGATCTGAAGACATGTCCAGCAATACAGGACAAGCATCAATATCCATTCCGCTCTGTCAGGATAGGTGTCACCGTATATTCTCACTGTTCCCTCACACTCACTGTCTATCTGTTACAGCACCTACCCTCAACCAAGGCTCACGCTCTATCTCCAAATAAGGCTCAAGCACGACCATTCCCGCTGTTGAATTCAGCACCTTCCTCCCCCACATTCTCTATCCCTGGGGAATAGCCCCGCACACTAATAGCACTACATTCATACAATACTATGGACAGATGCCCTCCGGCCACCTCACCATGTCACACCTCACTTGGGAGAAAGTGAGGTTTGCAGATGCTGGAGATCAGAGCTGAAAATGTGTTGCTGGAAAAGCGCAGCATGTCAGGCAGCATCCAAGGAACAGGAGAGTCGACGTTTCGGGCATAAGCCTCACCTACCCCAGCACTAACAGCAGGGACATCCACTCCCACCCTCACTCATTCTCTCCCTTTCTCCCATTCCAGGAGAAACAGCCTGGAATAGGACAGAAAGGGCCAAGCCGGGTGATGGAGTGCCGGATATCCGTTCCCTCATCCCCCTACCATGATATGTGGGGAGGATCCTGGAGAGAGCTGGAGAGGACCAGGAAGCCTTGTGTGGAGATTTTGAAACATCCACGTCCCACCAACCGAGTAAGGAGCAATATTCAGTAAAGAACAATTCTCAATTCAAACCTACTGTCAGTTTCAAACTCATCTCTCTCACTCGCAGAAGAACAGATATCCCATTGCACAGAGATGCAGGCATTGAATTACACAGAAGTATTGGTAAATACCCCAATATACTAACATGCACAATGCATACAAGGAGATAAGCATGCACACACATCAAAGCACACAAAGACATATACCGTCACACACAAATAGACACAAACCCAGATAGAAACACACAGGCTGGTACACAGACAGACAGACATATTCACGCAAATACAAAACAATGACGAGCACATGGGCACACACACATATAAATGCACATTAAGACACAGACAGTAGTGCCATTAAGTCACAAATAAACACATTTTTTTTATTTATAAGGAGATCAAAGATTCTAGGGAGAAGGTAGGAGACTGATGTTGAGGAACATATTAGAAATGACTGAATGGTATATCAGACTCGATAGGTCTAATTCTGCTCCTTTTTTAATGCTCATGTGGTGTCATGCTCTTCCTGAGACAGCAGCAGCATCATATTTGATTGGAAAGAGTCAGTGGTAATGTGGGAAAAGATTGGAGGGCAGAATGGTTAATGTCGATTCCTAGTTATTGTACCACTACATCCGAAATGGGGCAGTGATTTGACATGAGGTGAACACAATTTTTAAACAATGTGTCCCACAGTGGAAGAAGGATGCCCCTTTCCCTTCACTGTTGTGCTGTCTGTGGTGTCCTCATCCTCAGGGAGCAGTGAAGACTCGGTTAATTAAGGTATTTTAGTTTGAGCTTGACTGATCTTTGCTGGACAGGAGAGTCAATGTTTATTGGGAACAGACAGGAGACAGATGGTCAGACACACTCGGATCAGCCATGAGCATTCTGAATGGTGTCGCCAAATGGCCAACTGCTGCCCCTTTCCAATGTGTTGTTCCCTCAATCCACCCTCCCGGCTGTTACAGGAATATACTGCTGCCCCTACTCCATGTGTTGTTCCCTCAATCCATGCTCCCGGCCGTTAAAAGATATACTGCTGTCCCTACCCCGTGGGTTGTTCCCTCAATCCACCTCTAAACGCGATTACAGGGTAGACGGCCATCCCATTCAGCCAGACTGTATCGTTACAATGAGACGGGAGGAGACCATTCTATCCCTACAAAGAATTACACAGGAATATCGGATGAAGTAATCCAGCTCGTTGAGTACATTACACAGCCCAGAACGAGGCCATTCAACCTGCCTGAAGTGCAGCACAGGAACAGGGATGCTGTCACTAACAGGAAATAGTAAAATATATGATTTTTTAAACAAAACTGTAACTAGTTTTGACTCAGAGATCACTGTAGGGTCATCAATGATCAATAATCTATGTCAAATATCTGGATGAACGGACTGAATGGATCAAAGCTGTACTACCTTGTACACCAAAATGATCATTCAATAGATCTTCAAATGGAGGTAGTGAATCTGCATTATGATGTAGACAGGGAAGGTTAGTGAGGATACCCTCAGCAGAAATAATATAATGTGAGTTGTCTATTGAAGTCAGGAACAATTTAAATGGAGAGAGATTGCAGAACTCTGTGATGCAGATGGTTTTCATATTCCTGGTATATGAATCATATGAAGTCTGTCTGCAGATGCAGCAAGCGATTCGGAAGGAAAGTGGAATGATGCTGTTTGTGGCAACGGGTATTGGGTTTAATTAGGAATATTTCACTGTATCTGTACAGGGCATTGCTGAGACCACATCAGATACACTGGGGACAGTTTTGATCCTCTAAACTAAAAATAAAACCGGATACAATTCCTTTCAAAGATGTTCAAAGATGCTTCCCTTTAATCATTCCTGAAATGAAGGCCTTTTGTTATCGGGAATTATCTGTTTGGATCTTAGATGAGAAATCTTATTGAACCACGATTTTCAGAGAAGTCGTTCAGCTGGATACATATTTTCTCTTGTTAAGAAGACTAAAGCTAGATAATTTTTTTTGAATGAGATGCATTGGTATTAACACAAATGTTATGAAGATATCAACCCATTTTTAAAAATTACGCAGATGCATATAAACATCTCATCAAATCATAAAACGGGCACATTATTTTCTTTTGCTAATGAAAGGCACTGTGCACAACAACAACAATGATGCTGCATACAACATACAGTTTATTATCATCCATTCCAGAGAATGTACATGGAGGTGCACATGGTCCAGTTTGGTTTTCAGTTGACATTCTTGTATTTTTCTACACAGATACGGAGAAAAATATTACTTGTTTCAGAAGCAGCAGCCAATTGGTCTCTCTCTCTCTCTCTCTCTACTGTGTTCTGCCTGAAAACAAGGCGTGAGAGCAGAAAAATCCTGAGTCATCTTTACCGCTCGTAGAGGATTCCTGGTGAGGATTCATAGGAATCTCTGTACAGCTCGACGAAAAGGGAATTCAGCCAAATCCAACTGTTCCAGGAAGAAATCCGCATTCCCAGACATTTGTGTGAGCAGAATAAGTTCAAAGTTGGAAAAACATTTGGGACACTATCATTTTACCATTTGTTCATAGTTCAACTTTATGTGTCCCAGATTTTTCTAGAAAATTACCCAGTCTGATACCGATATCATTGGACACAGCACTCAACTGGTTACATTTAAAATTTGCTTTCACCAATAGAGGAGTGGGAAAAGACATGAGTGACCCTCCAACATTGGTCAGAACACAAACAAGAGATTCTCAAAGGGTTGGTAAGGTGTGAACTCCCTTCCACAGAAGATTGTGATGCCTGGATATTTCCATTTGTTCAAAATTGTCTATGTAAGACATTTGAAAGATAAATGAATGTAGGGAAATGGTACACTGACAGAAAAGTGCCGCTGAGACCTTAATAAGATCAAAGTGCATGGTAGGGCCTCACTCAGAGATGACTCAAAAATGCTTTGCTCTCTCTGATTACAACATGCAATAACAGTACATCCAGGAAAATTACAGCCGTTTACTTTGAAATTACAGAAAATGAAAACATAAGGAACAGGAATAGTTAAGCCATTGTATACTATCATGACTGACCTACTGTTAGCATTAACTCCTCCTTAATGGCCAGTTATTCACAATCCTGAGCTCGCTGACAGGTCAAAAATGCATGTACCACCTCTTTAAATACTTTCAGTGATGTAGCTCCCCTAACTCTCTAGTCCAGATAATTCCTGACATTGATTACCCTCTGTGAGAGGAAAACACTCTCTACACATACACCATCACCTATTGATATGAACAAGAGGTGAACACAGGGGCTCAGATAAGAGTGAATGGCCTTGAGATCAAGGCGGAAGTTGACTGATGATGTTATCGGGACCACCTACTTATTTGAGCTTAATGAGAATCAGGTCTAACCTTCCCCACTGGTTGGGGTCTTTCAGAGCACAAAGGAAGATGTTTGTGGTCGGTGGCCGACAATCCTCTCAGTCCCGGGACATCTCTTTAGGAGATCCTCAGATTAACTTGCTCAGCACAAACATCTTCAGCTCCTTCGTCAACGTCTGCATGCCCCCATTCCCGGTGCTCCCCATCTACCTCAAGATCAGAAGCAGGGTGATCACTGAAGATCACACAATATTCAGAACAATTTGTCCCCCCTCAGCTCCTGAACCGGTCTGTGTCTATATTCAGCAAGACCCAAACAACATTCAGGTTAGTGCTGTCAAAGTGTCGGTAACATTCATGTAACAGCACGGCCAGACACTGCACTTTTCCACAGTTAAAAGAGGAGCTCATTCAGCATCTCAAGCTGGTTACATGAATATGTAGAAACCATTCAGCCCATCGAAATGACTGAACAAGAAGAGGGACAGCCCATTTAATCCACCTGCCTGTTCCACAGGAAGAGGAGGCATCTAGTCAGTACATTGAGCTGTTAAACAGGGACAGGCAGAGTCCAGTAAGACCCCTAAACCTGTTCTATAGAACCAGGAGGAGACCATTCACCCCTCGAGACACTTACACAGGAATAGGAGGGTGTCACTGATGCTCCATCCTGGAAAACAAATGGAGCAGAGAATGCACTCATAGACTGCTCACGATGTTCCTCGTGGCTCCATTGCCTGTGGAACAAATGTTACTTTAACATGTTTTGCCGGCAGTGAGGAAGGAAGCCAAATGTTTTGTGCCAAGCCTCAAGGAGGCATCTTCCATCTCCAAGAAGACAGAGACATGTTCTCCGTAGGGTCAGAAGCTGGTGAGGATAGTTAACTGTTTTAGAGTGAAGGTATTGTGGCTCCTGTCGGGATGGTGGATAACGTGAAGTTCTATGTATGATCACACACCAAATACACTGTATTAATGTTGGAAAAGTTTAGTTAAAGACTGGCCCTCTCTCTCTCTCAATCGAAATGGGGAGTGGTGCGAAGTGAGAGGAACGTTCTCAGAGTCTTTTAAGCCATCGAGAATCATGTAAACCAATAAAAAAATAGAATTTATCACCTTATTAGTTCTGTTTGGAATATAATGAGTGACTGTCCATCCACTTAAGGTTCAATGCAATCACCTCTTATTCCTTCAAAGTGCTACAGATTAACCCTCAGACACTCCCGATGGTACAATCATCCCAACAATGAGTCTAGTGAATCTCCATTACACTCTTTCTGCCAAGAGGATTATTCCTTATAAAGGAGAGAAAATCTGTGCACAATACCATAAATACTATCTCAACAACACTCTAGGGTTGATCACACTAATTCTGTTCCCTCACTTAGCTGTCTCAGCTTCTTTCCTGTGGTATAAAAAACATTCATTCTCTCTACACTGCGAATGACATGGCATTTTGAAGTTTCTTACATCTTTGCGTCAGTCATCACCAGAGGTGCCGATGGAGATGTATATCACGTTCAGAGGGAGACTCAATCAGAAAGAATTCACTTGAACCAGGGAATGGTCACCTACCTGAATGGAAATTACTTGCAGGAACATGGAAATCAGGCAGAGGAAGGGAGCTACTTTCCTGTTGTTCTGCTCTCATGGGATGTGTGCAGCCCTGGTCAGGCCAGCATGTTATGCTGATCTTGAACTGAGTGGCTGATTCAGCTGTTGCACAGGATAATAAAGAGTAAACCACATTGATGTGGGTTTGCAGTCACACAGAGACATGAACATGGAAGAATAACCCATTGCCTTCTCTACAGGACATGAGGCAAACAGATAGGCTTCTGTTTAAAACAAGTGGTGATGATTTCATTTGCATTCCATCAACTTCCTTCATGAGACACAAAAAGATTATTATTGTGTGCCGCTTGATGATGAGTCAATGACTTGACCACCATGCACTGTCTGTCCATCTGACAGATTCTGTGGAGAGGACAAATTACCCATCTCAAGTGCAAATATGTTGTGACGTAAGCATAGTTAGAAGGGACTTGAAACGGTTAAATCTGGATTTACTAAAGGCACAAATGATGGATTATTCAGCAGTTGCATTGAGGCTGAGAATGTGACTGAAATATCCTGATAGTGGTCCTGGGTAGGATTGGTGAGTGGGGAGAATATGTAGAAATGTGAATATGAATGGAGAAAAAAGATAATGGAGTTTCAGAACAGTCTGGTTTCTCCTCGCGTATTGTTGAGTAAGTTGTGGATAGTAATTTGCTAGTTTTAATCAGTAAGGAATAAATTTTTTGACTGGATCTGAAAATGATGACTTCCAAATTTTAAAATTTGAATATGAACAGCAATTCAGTTCAACTCAGTTTAATGGTCAGATGGAATGACTTACCAGGAACACCAACTATAGCGAGGATGGGATAGTAACCTCCTTGAATAATCCAAAGGATATCTTCGATCCGTGATGCTAATGATATCCAAGGCTGAGAAAGGTAGGAAAGACCCAAGGATAAACTCCTGTCTGTTGCAATATTCCAGTCGAAGGTTCTCACATTCTGATCCATTAATTGAACGTCCCAGTCTAATGTTCTCAGATTCTGATCTCTTCTCCTCCGTCTCTCGAGCTACTGATCCCTGTTAGTCCAGTCGATGATGCTCCCGCCCATACTGGGATAACACATTGAACCGAGTCCTTAATTAATAGAAGAGGCAAACCCTCCAGTGACACATCTCGGATCCACGGAGACTGTCACATCAGATCATCAATGTCACTGAACAAATAGTCCAGCCAACGCCTTTCAATTCACAGTATTGTTTTATTCAAATTTCAAATTCAATGATTCAAACTGTCATTTTCTGGATGGGCTATGTGAGGGTGACTGATGGAACAAATCTTGAGGCTGGTAGATCAATTGAGTGTAATCATTCAATCTGTCTTGGATGCAGGAGTAATGCTATAAGTTCATCAGAACGTAAACATGCATCTCTGATTATACATCCTGGAGCTATTGATCAAACATCATAATTTCAATTAAACATTGAGACAATTTTTATAGTTTATGATCTGAGGGAATGTGTGTCTGAGAAACGTGGGGTTGTAACAGACAAATGGCATGGTTATGTTAACAGAGAATTGAACGTGACAAATGCAATTCAGATTGTTATTCCAGGTTCAGAGAGAGTCAGATGAGGCCTGTGCTATTGATGTGATCGATGTTAGTGAACTGTGATGAAATGTCATTTACTGGACTTCAATTAGAGTGTGGCTATGGCATTGTGGAGAAGACAGAAAACAGAGAGAATTGGGGGACATGGCAGTTCAGACAGGAGGGAGGGGCAATAATATTCCTCAGTCATCAGTGTTGGAATATTACTCTTTATAGCTCATATGAAGAAAAGATTCAAGGATACATCTAAAGTGAGGAATGAGGAGTACAATTTGTTTATTGAACACAAAATACGAGGACAAAATTATTTTCTGTCCGTACTAAACTATGGGAAGTACAAAAAAAATACACTCATGATATTGAGCTATATAAATTGAAATGTGTATTACAAAATCACGGAAGTGCTGTGCAGTCTATATCAATCATTATTTGGCCCACAGCTGAGATGCTGATTTCCCCTCTGTCAGTGATCCACCTCATTGAAATTGTCTGGCGCATTATCTCAGTACTGAGGGGATTCTGAATTCCTGCTGTTGTTCACCCAGTCTATTTAAATTAAATCACCTTCTCACTGTAGAAAAAAAAATCACTTGGCCTTTTGGACTCTGTTTAACTGTCAGCAACTCAGCTCTGTGATATTGTTGGCGATAAATGATCTGGGACCACAGCCAGTATCCGCGCAGTGCTTAAACCGTATAGCAATAGATAAAGGCCTTGCAGTCCGTGAGAATTTCTAAATAAAACTTCCATTTTCTGTTTGTTCCTGTCTATCTCCCCTCATGCTGTCTTCTGATCTATCCAACTCACCCGCGTTTAACATCCCTCCAATCACTCCCTGTTTCCAAATTGTTCAGTTGTACAGCTTGATGTTGTGGCCATTTTGGAGAAATGAATAGAGCAAGGACAGAACTGATCGTTGGAGGGTCCGGGTTTAGATGCTTCATTCAGAACAAGGAAGGTACTAAAAGTGGGGCAGGGTGGGGTTTGGGGTGGGGGAGGGTGGGGTGGCATTGAAAATCAAAGACACCATTACGTTGGTAGAAAGGATGCTTGATAAGGACTCGTGTACTGAGGTAGCATGGGAAGAGGTTAGAAACAAAAACGGAGAGGTCACCCTGTTGACAGGTCTCTATTGCCCTCTGAAAAGTTCCAGAGATGTAGAGGAAAGGATTACAAAGATGATACTGGATAGGAGCGAAAGTAACAGATTAGTTGTTATGGAAGAATTTATCTTTCCATATATTGACTGGAAACGCTACAGTTCAATAACTTTGTACAGGTCAGTTTTTGTCCAATGTGTGCAGAGTGGTTTCCTGACACCGTATGTATATAGGCCAACAAATTCCGTTATCACGTTTTACATTAAAAAGTTGATTCTGATACGAAAATCGTAATATTATTATTATTTCTACTGTTAATCTTTTTCCTAGCGAATTAGACAAAACATGCCAGGCATCCCTTTAAGGTTTTATAATTACGTTGAAATCTGTGTCCATGATTATTTACCAAATATTTAACTCGAACTTATTACTATTTTAAATAGTTTCAAAGGCGCAGCTCCCTTCTGAAAGATAACCTGAGTAGCTGGTTTTGTGGATGAAAAGAATCCTGACTGAAATCAGAATAAGTTACCTTTTCTCGTGATTCTTCAAAGTTTTTATGCTATAATTTCATTATTTCATCTGTGTTCTGTTACAAATCATCATTTTTTTCAATACAAGAACTTTCTTTATCACTAGGTTGACATGTTTCAGAATCTTGCGAATCAGATTATCCTTTCTTTTGCCTTGGAATTATTTCCTTCTCAAAGGTACTTCTTTCACTAATGCTGAAGCAATTAATTTAATTCCTGGCTATTTTGTGGCTCTTCAAAAACAGACTGCTGAAGTAGACGTTTAAATTTCCGCCACTCCATGTCCCTAAAAAAAGGCAGCTCCAACTCTCACTATGATCTGCCAGAACTGTATATAAACAAAGATTGTCACTCTACTTAGATACATGCGACAATGAATCCTATCAAACCCAAATGTAACCAAATCTTATGATCGAGAGAGAGAAATTGTCTCAAGGTCAACACACCCAGATGAAACCTCTGCAGCCTGCCACATCCGGCCAAAAATCGTGATAGACGATGAAGCAACTAACTGGTGGAGTGGGCTCCACAATTATTCCCATTCTATCAATGCATCAGCTCTGCACATCAGTGTAAAAAACAAGGAAATAGTATCTGTACTATCCTAGCCAGCGGTGTTGAGTGGATGATTCAACTCACTGTCATCATGATGCCCACAGAATCACAAATGCCAGTCTTCAACTAATTTGATTCGCTGCACGTGACATGAAGAAACAGCTGAACACAGCAGATACGACAAAGGCAATGGGCTCTGACCCCATTCCTGCAAAGGACTGAAGACTTGTGCTGCACAACAAGCCGTGTCCCTGGGGAAGCTGTTTTCTTCTAACTCTAACTCTGACACCACCCTGGCAATGTGGAAAATAACTCAGCTATGTCCATTTTATAAGAGGGGAATAATTATAATCTGACCAATTACAACCCCCTAAGTCTCATCACGATAGACAAATTGGGAGTTCTTTTTGACAGAGCTGTCAAACGGCACAGACATAACTTGCGCAGTGTGGTTTCTAATAGGTTCCCATGTGGAGATGATGCTGCTGTGGAACTGTCACTGGATTAATAATCCAGACCAGGCTAATGCTCTGGCAGCTGGTGGAAGTTAAAAACAATTAATAAAATATCGAGATCTCAAATCTGGTGTCAGTAACAGTGACCTTGAAGTCAATGTAGTTTGTAAACAACAATTTGCTTTTCCAATGTACTTTCAGGAAGTGAATCTCCTGTGTTTCCTGGTCTGCCTAAACGTGACACCGGACACACAGAGATGTGATCAAATCTACAATGGTCTCTGAAAAGGCCAAGCAAGACACTCTATTGTATCAAACCTCTCCGAGGTCTTAAAGTATAAAACCCAGACAGAACACCCAGCCCAGCCTCAATATGGATAAGGGAACAACACCACACTGCTCTTCATCTGTCACATGTTTACTCATTCACTCCATTTGTTTCAATCACCTTGAAGTTTTTTCACATCCTCCTCACTTTCCAACATCCTAGTTCCGTCAGCAGACTTGGAAACTTTGCATTTGATTCCCTCAAAGAGATGTTTGAGATGTATTGTGAATATCTGGCGACTCAGCATCAATCATTGAGATGCCTCATGAGCCTTACAAACTGAAAAACATCCATTTGTTCCTACTCATTGTTTCCTGTCAACACTCCCATTTTAAAACCATGTTCATACATTTCCCCCTAACTCATGTGCTTTTACTTTGCACACGAGGATTGGGACTCTATTAAATGTCTTGCTGAAAATCCAAGTTTAGTGCCTCTTTGTTTTTTTTTCCTGTAATTAATCTACCAGTCAGTTTCTGAAATATGTTTCCCATTTTATCAATGTGTGTTTTTTTTTCTACGCCCATTATTTTCAGTTCCAGTAATTTCACCAAATTAGTTGATTTACTAATTTCATTCAATATCATTTTCTCATCAGACTCAGGTTTTCTCCTATTGATGGGAAGGCTTTATTTATGTATTTTACTGTGAAGACAGAAGTAAAGTAGTTGTGTCATGTTTCTCTGTTCTCCATTCTCCATTTCCTGTTTTCAGACTGTAAGGAAGCTGAAACTTTGACTAAAAAGAACAGCTGTTGTCTATTCACCCTGTCCATGTCCCTTGTAATATTAAACCTGAATTACTTACCCACTCAACTTCCTGGCTCCAAAATAAATAACTCAAGCTTATCCAGCCTCTCTCCACAGCTCATAAGCTCCATCCCAGGGAACATCCTGGTGAATCTCCTCTGCTCCTCATCCAGTGCAATCACATCCTTCCTGTAATGTGACTCCCAGAACTGCACACAATATTTCATTTGGCCTAACCATATAAAATTCGTATAATCTTGGGTCAATGAATAAAGGCTTTATCTACAGCCATGCTGAACACATCAATTATCATATCCAGTCACATTCAGAAATGTGTGGAGAAGCACCCTCTGAGCTTCCTTGTGTGGTGCTATTCTTTGAGTATTCCTCTGTCTGGTTCCTTCTTCCAAAGTGTATCACCTCATATTTATCAGGGTTACATTCCATCTGCCATTGATCTGACCATCTGACCATTCCATCTGTATCTTCCTGTAACATAAGACCTTCCTCCTCACTGCCAACCACCCGGCCAATCTTTGTGTCAAACACAATCTTACTTATCACATTCCCTCTACCCAATTCACATTCATATCAATTATGAATATCACAAATAATAAGGGAAACAGCACTGATCTCTGCGGTACACCAGGGGAAATTGGGCTCCCGTCACAAAAACAACATTCTACCATGAAGTTGAGTTTGGATGCAACTTGATAAGTCACTAATAGGCCCTACATGTTCTCTGGTTGTTCTGTTCCACTTGATATACGTGAAGAATATCTGGGGATTCTCCTTAATCTTGCCCTGCCAGCAGGCTTCCATGCACCTCTGTTAGTCAGTCCCCTCCGAGGGAAGAATTTCCTCCTTATTACGTCTTAAATGTAATATCCCTTATCCTGTCATTATTTGCCTTAAATATCGAGTAGATAGCTAGAGAAACATCCTATTCATTTCCACCTCATCACATGTATCATAGATTGTTGAAATTTCACTGCGATCACCTTTTATGCTTTGAAACTGGAGAGTTCGCAAGAAAAATCTCCCCATCAGAAAATCTTGTCATCAGAGGAATTAATCTGGAGAATGTCCATTGGACGTCCTCTATGATCAGTGTACTCTTTCTAGATTAGGTCACCAACACTGCACTCAGTACCTCAGGTACACTCTCACCAACACTCTATGGAATGGCTTTATGATGTCTTTGTGAATATTCTGATTCGCTTAAACAATATCCAACCTAACTTTAACTTTCCAATTACACGTATTCCTCCAATTACCATACAAACTAATTGCATTTACGAACTCACTGTGTGAGTTATAGAGTCATAGAGATATACAGTATGGAAAATTACCTTTTAGTCCAATCTGTCCATATCTAGCAGTCTAGTCCCACCTGCCCGCACCAGGCCTATATCCCCCAAACCCTTCCTATTCATATAACCATCCAAATGCCTTTTAAATGCAGCAATTATACCAGCCTCCACCACATTCTCTGGCAGCTCATTTCATACTCGTACCACTGTCTGTGTGAAAATGTTGCCCCCTTAGGTATCTTTTACATTTAGATCAGATTGCTCACAGTGTGGAAACAAATCCACACCGATCCGCTGAAGCGCAACCCACCCAGACCCATTCCCCTTCACCAAACTCTGTGGGCAAATTAGCATAGCCAATTTACCTAACCTGCACATTTTTGGATTGTGGGAGGAAACCCACGACGACACGGGGAAAATGTGCAAACTCTACACAGAGAGTCGACCGTGGCGGGAATTGTGAGGCAGCAGTGCTAACCACTGTGCCATCGTGCCGCACAACATCTTTCTCCTCTCAACCTAAACCCTTTAGTTCTGGACTCCCCGAACCCAGGGAAAAACATTTTGTCTATTTACCCTGTCCATGCCCCTCATAATTTTATTCATCTCTATAAGGTCACCCCTCAGCCTCCGACGCTCAAGGGAAACCAGTCACAGCCTAGACAGCCTCTTCCTATAGCTCAAATCCTCCCAGCCTAGCAACATTCTTATAAATCTTTCCTGAACCCTTTCAAGTTTCACGACATATTTCCAAATGGAAGGAGACCAGAATTGCACGCAATATTCCAACAGTGGCCTAACCAGTGCCCCGTACAGCCGTAACATGACCTCACAACTCCAATGCACAATATTCTGATCAATAAAGGAAAGCATACCAAACGCCTTCTTCACTATCCTATCTACCTGCGACTCCACTTTCAAGGAGCTATGAACCTGCACTCCAAGGTCTCTTTGTTCAGCAACATTCCCATTAATCTTATAATTAAATGGTAAAAGTCCTGCTAAAATTTGTTATCCCAAAATGCAGCATCTCGCATTTATCTGAATAAAATCCATCTGCCACTTCTCAGCCCATTGGCCCATCTGGTCTAGATCCTGTTGTAATCTGAGGTAACCCTCTTCGCTGTCCACTACACCTCCAATTTTGGTATCATCTGCAAACTTACTAACTGTACCTCTTACGCTCGCATCCAAATCATTTATGTAAATGACGAAAAAGGGATCCAACACTGATCCTTGTGGTACTCCACTTGTCACAGGACTCCAGTCTGAAAAACAACCCTCCACCTCCACCCTCTGTATTCAAACTTTGAGCCAGTTCTGTATCCAATTGGCTAGTTGTCCCTGTATTCCGTGAGACCTAAACTTGCTCACCAGTCTCCCATGGAGAATCTTGTCGAACGCGTTACTGAAGTCCGCATCGATCAAATCTACTGCTCTTCCCTCATCAATCCTCTTCGTTACTTCTTTAAAAAACTCAATCAAGATTGTAAGATATGATTTCCCACGCACAAAGCCATATTGACTATGCCTAATCAGTCTTTGTCTTTCCAAATACATCTACATTCTGTCCTTCAGGATTCCCTCCAACAACTTGCCAACCACCGACGTCAGATTCACTGGCCTATAGTTACCTGGCTTGTCCGTACCACCCTTCTTAAACAGTGGCACCACGTTTGCCAAACTCCAGTCTTCTAGCACCTGTCCTGTGACTATCAACGGTACAAATGTCTCAGCAAGAAGCCCAGCAATCACTTCTCTAGCTAACCACAGAGTTCTAGGGTGCACCTGTTCAGGTCCTTGGGATTTATCCACCTTTACCCGTTTCAAGACATCCAGCACTTCCTCCTCTGTAATATGGACATTTTTCAACGTGTAACCATCTAAATCATGATATTCTATATCGTCCATATTCGTTTCCAAAGTAAATACTGATGCGAAATACTCGTTTAGTATCTCCCCATTTTCTGCGGCTCCACACAAAGGCCGCCTTGTTGATCTTTGAGGGGCCATATTCTCTCCCTAGTTATGATTTTGTCATTAATGTATTTGTAAAAACCCTTTGGATTCTCCTTAATTCTACTTGTTAAAGCTATCTCATGTCCCCTTTTTGCCCTCTTGATTTCCCTCTTAAGTATACTCCTACTGCCTTTATACTCTTCTAAGGATTGGCTCGATCTATCCTGTCTATACCTGACATATGCTTCCTTCTTTTTCTTAACCAAACCCTTTAGTTATCCAGCATTCCCTATACCTACCAGCCTTTCCTTTCATCCTAACTGGAATATACTTTCTCAGGATTCTTGTTATCTCATTTCTGAAGACTCTCCATTTTCCAGCCGTCCGTTTACCTGTGAATATCTGCCCCCAATCAGGTTTTGAAATTTCTTGCCTAATACCGTCAAAATTGGCCTTTCTCCAATTTAGAACTTCAACTTTTAGATCTGGCCTATCCTTTTCCATAATTATTTTAAATCTAACAGAATTATGGTAGCTGGCCCCAAAGTGCACCTCCACTGACACCTCAGTCACCTGCCCTGCCTTATTTCCCTCGGGCGGGTCAAGTTTTGCACCTTCTCTAGTACATTCATCCACATAATGAATCAGAAAATTTTCCTGTACACACTTAACAAATTGCTCTCCATCTAGACCCTTAACGCTATGGCAGGCCCAGTCTATGTTTGGAAAGGTAAACTCTCCTACCCTAATCATCCTACTTTCTGATAGATAACGGAGATCAACTTACAAGTTTGTTTTTTAATTTCCCTCTGACTATTAGGAGGTCTATAATACAATCCCAATAAGGTGATCATCCCGTTCTTATTTCTCAGTTCGACCCAAATAACTTCCCTGGATGTATTTCCAGGAATAGCCTCCCTCAGTACAACTGTAATGCTATCCCTGATCAAAAATGCCACTCCCCCTCCTCTCCTGCCTCCCTTTCTATCTTTCCTATAGCATTTGTATCCTGGAACATTTAGCTGCCAGTCCTGCCCATCCCTGAGCCATGTTTCTGAGATTGCTATGATATCCCAGTCCCATGTTCCTAACCATGCCCTGAGTTCATCTGCTTTCCCTGTTAGGTCCTTGCATTGAAATAATGCAGTTTACTTTATTAGTCCTACCTTGTCCCTGCCTGCCCTGACTGTTCGACTCTTTTCTGTTCTCAGTTGTACCAATCTCAGATTGATCTATTTCCTCACTATCTCCCTGGCCCCCTCCCCCTTTACTAGATTAAACCTTCCCGAGCAGCTCTAGCAAATCTCCCTGCCAGTATATTCGTCCCCTTCCAATTTAGGTGCAATCCGTTCTTCTGGCATAGGTCCCTTCTACCCCAAAATAGATTCCAATGATCCAAAAATGTGAATCCTTCCCTCATACACCAGCTCCACAGCCATGCATTCATCTGCTCTATACTCCTATGCCTGCTCTCACTTGCTCGTAGCGCCAGGAGTAATACAGATATTACTACTCTCGAGAACCTCCTGTTTAAATTTCTGCCTCACACCCTGCAATCTCCTTCCAGAATCTCAAACTTTTTCCTTCCTATGTCGTTGGTTCCAATGTGGACAATGACCTCTGAACGGCCCCTCTCCCCCGTGAGAATATTCTGCACCCTTTCTGAGACATCCTTGATCCTGGCACCAGGGAAGGAACAAACCATTCTGCTTTTTCTCTGCTGGTCACAGAAACATCTGTCTGCACCTCAGACTAGGGAGACCCGACCGCAATTGACCTCGTGGAATCTGACGTACTCCTTGTTGCATTAGACACAGTCCCAATACCAGAAACTTGCCTGTCGTGCTACATTCCCCTGTGAATCCAATCCCTCACCCCGACATTTTCCAAAACAGCATATTTATTTGAAATGTGCAGCAGCCCCAGAAGATTGCTGCACTAGCTGCTTACCTCTCTTACGTTTTTTGGAGTTAATCCATCTCTGTGACTGCATCTGAGACATTCTCTCCTTCCTATAACTGCCATCCATCACATACTGTTGCTGCTATAAATTCTTCATTGTCACTAACTGTCTCTCCAACCGATCCATTCGATCTGATAGGAGTCGCAACTAGAAGCATTTATTGCAGATATAATCCGCAGTAACACTTAAATCCTCAAACTCCCACATCTGACAAGAAGCACATATGATTCTACTAAGGCGATTTGTGCTCTTTCACAATCTACAGACCCAGAAACACAAAACTGTCTTATTCCTCTACAAAACACTGGCCCAGGTTAAATTAATATTTATGGTTTATATTTTAAGATTAATGAAGAGATATATCTCAGAAAATATATAATTAAGGAAGAACCCACTCGACTAATTTCTGCAGATTTTCTGGAGGACACAGTTAAAACAATTCACTTATCTGGCTGGGGACATTACCCAAACAGTTCCTCCAAACCAGTTGCAAATTTCACTGTTTGTTAATTTTACTAGACACACTCCAATATCGAGCGATACATGAATTCAAACTATTTTGGCAGTAACTGCGCAGGTACATTGTCCTGTCAGTTTCTCCCCCTCACCATGTGCTTCCTTAGTCTGTTCCTTTCCCTCTTAAAACCACTGTTGTTTTGATTTTTTTCCCTAAAGTTCCAAAATAATGCAACAGCATACAAAGCAGAAATTGCTGCTCCTGGAATTCGAGGAAATCACCTTCAACACCTAAAATGCCTTAAAAAAGCAGCAGCTGTTAGAGCCAGAAATTCTTCCCGCCCAGACTTCTGAAAATCCAAATAAACTACTTCCACTGGTTGTCCGTGGTCTATGCTGCAAGAAATAACTCCGAATTCCGAAGTTTGTCAGGCATGATTTCTGTGTCAGAAATGCATTGTGATTCGTGCAATTTCGCTGTTCATTTCTAAGTTCCCAATATCATTTCTTATATAATGGAATCTAAATGTTTCCCTACATATGTCAAATTGGTCTGCAGTCCTCCACATTATCTCTTCCTCCCTGTGTACATGGATGGATCATGTTTACTACCTTTCAGTTATCTACAAGGGCTTATGGTCTTTGCAGGTTCTATAGTACAATAAAACACAATCACTGACAGTTCAATTAATATGCTGTTTTATTTCTGACATTTTTATATGAAGTATATCTGGCCCATCAGACTTAACAATGATCAATCTAGCGCCATTTTCAAGTACTGCCTTGTTACTGATATGAATTGGTTTCATGTCTTTAGTTCCACAAGTCCCAGGTGATTACTTGCTTCACACGGAGATTTCCTGACGCTTTCTCCATGAAGACAGATGCAAAATAGCTGTTTAGTTTCTCTGCCATTTCCTTGTTCCCCACAATAAATTCTCCTATACCTCACAAATTTCCACCTTGGCCTTACTTTCGTTTTCTTTGGTACATGGATCGTAGATTTGAGCAGCGTTTGTGTTTCCTGCTTGTTTGTATTCAGGTGCTTTTTAATTTCCTAACACTCTCTTCATCCTTATTTCCAGAAAAGTAAATCTCTCAGAATGTTTAGATTTGCATAAAATCTGGAATTCTTCTGAAGCTGCTTCATTAGATTTAACGCAATCATTAATTTCTTACCTAAACCTTCAATGAGTCCGCTTCCCTTTCTTTGATGTTTGTAACTTAGTGATATATACATATTTTTCAGACTTTACACTGAAAACCATTGTTTGTCTCACACTAAATGTCATTTGTATTTTTCCAATTCACTTGGCCCTCTAGCCTTCGGGTTTCCATGATATTTGAGTGTAATGTTCAAACATTCTATATTGCCGTGTAAAATGCAGCATATTAATGTCACCATTGCCCAATAGCTTCCTCAGAGCACGGTAGTAATTAGTCCTTCTGACCACGCAACACCACGCCTGAAATAACCTGCTCTCTACTTTGGTTCACAACATACTCTTCAGCCTACCTCATATACACTTATGAAATGTATTTTTCACAGCATTAGTAATCATTTAGTTAACGCAGTTTCGATGCAATTTTAGATCATCCAGTATTACTGCACACCCACGATATTTTCATATCTTATTTTCAGAGAATCGGATGATCAACAGTTTTGGTTTAGATATGTAAGGTACCAATGTTTGTTCCTCCTTGTTGTTTTCAAGATCCATACAAACATATTCAGAAGAAGCTGAGGGATGTACTCTGTGATGTTATTAATGATAGACGTGGACAAGACATGGGAAAGCCCACCCCGATGGTGAGATGATCTGAAGAAATGCCCATCAATTCAGGACAACATCAATAACCTTCCCCGCTCTGCAAAGACAAATGTCTCCCTATTCTCTCTACTTCCTCACACTCTCTGTATATCTGTTACAGCACCTACCCCCGAACAAGGCTCTTGCTCCACCAGTCACACTGTTGCATGCAGCACTCTCTTTCCTTCACTTTCTCTGTCACTGAATGCAAATCGAGATTGAATTTATTGTTTTGCCAACGTTGAACCAGTGAGACAATTTGATGCTGGGGATATAAAGATGCAAACATTTTCAAAATTTGGAAGAGAGCAGATGCCATCGAGACGGAAGAAGCCTGGGGATCAACCATCTTGCTCCGCAAGAAATTAGGAAATCCTCACTATCATAGATAATTTTTCATATGAAACATATTCACAGTAAACAAAAATACGACGACACAGGAAATTCAGCAGACGGTAGAGTAACATCACAGAGGACGGCAGTCGCTGTGTGGTTTTGAAATCAAGTTGATGTAATCTTCATGAGTGTCTAATTGAAACAGCATATTGTTATACAGTTGGGGGCAGTTGTGTGGTGATGGGTGGGGGTGTTGCTTAAAGTTGTAAATAGTTGTGGAATAATGTTCACTTTTACAGTTAAAAATAAATTGGCGTTATTTTCTTTAAATACTGGAATTTGGGAGTTCTCTGTTATTCAATTCTAACAGATTTCTAGGTGAGTTGAACTTTCCTGAGTGTTTGGTTTAATTAATAGAGGCGTTCACTACCATGTTGCAACATTTGTAAAGACCAATAGAGAGCAAAAAAAAAGAAACAGGAGTAAGGAGTTAGAAGATTAAATATAAAAAAATACTGTAAGAGCTTCTTTCGATATGGAAAGGGCAAATGAGAGGCAAAAATGGGCATCTGATTGCTAGAAATTGACACAGGAGAGATAGTAATGTGGAACAAGGAAATGGCTGAGGAGATGAAAAATTACTTCGTGTCAGCCTTCACGGTTGAAAACATGAGTAATATCCCAAAAATTGAAAAGACTTAGTGGACATACTTGAGTAAGGTGGCCATCACCTAGAAGAAGGTGCTGTAAAAACGGAATGGTCTGAAGGTAAGATAAATCAACTGGACCAGATGGACTCCACTCCAGATTTCTAAGGCAGATAGCCGATGAGACAGGGGAGGCGTTGGTGGTGAACTGTCAGGAATCTCTCGAATCAGGGAGATTCCCAGTGGACTGGAAAATCGCTAACGTGATACCGCTGTTTAAAAAGGGAGTAAAGCAAAAAACGGAAAATATCAGATTGTCTAATCTAAACTTGGCTCTGGGTAAGATCCTGGAATGCATTGTGAAGGATGAGATTTCTGAATAGTTGGATGTGGATGGAAAAGTAGGACAATGTTAACATGGTTTCATCGAGGGGAGGCCATGCCTGGAAAATCTGCTAGAAAACCTTGAGGACGTAACGAGCAGCACAGAACAAGGAGAGCCAATGGCTGTCATCCACCTGAACTTCCAGAAGGTCTTTGACAATGGCTACTGAGTAAGGCAAGGGCCCATTGTATTAGAGGCAATATGCTAGCATGGATAGAAGTTTGGCTGTCTGGCAGGAAGCAGAGAGCGTCGATAAAAGTGTCCTTCTCAGGATGACAGCAAGTGACAAGTGGTATTCCATAAGGCTCAGTGTCGGGACCACAACGTTTCACTTTATGCATTCACGATCAAGATGAAGGAACTGAAGGCATTGTGGTTAAGTTTGAAGGTGATACAAAGATAGGTATAGGGACAGGTAACGTCGAAGAGGCATGGAGGCTCAAAAAGGATGCAGATAGGTTTGGATAATGGGCAAAGAAGTGGCAGATGGAGTACAAACTGGGAAATTGTGGGAACATGCACTTTGGTAGGAAGAATAAAAACATGGACTACCGAGAAGATTCAGATGTCTGAAGTGCAAAGAGACTTAGGAATCCAACTCCAGAGGTCTCTCAATGTGCACTTGCAAGTTAAGTCAGTAGTTAGGAATGCAAATGCAGTGATGGAATTTAGTTTGAAAGGATTTGAATGTAAAAACAGTGATGTACTTCTAAGGCTCTATCAGGCTGTGGTCAGACCACATGTGGAGTATTATACGCTATTTTGAGCCCCATGTCTCAGGAAGGATGTGCTGACCTTGGAATGGGTTCACAGCAGGTACACGAGAATGGTTCTAAAAATGAAAAGCTTAACATATGAGAAGGTTTGAAGACTTTAGGTCTGCTCTTGATGGAGTTCAGAGGGATGTGGGTGGATCTAATTGAAACATACAGGATACTGAATGGCATGCACCGTGTGGATGTTGAGAAGGCTTTCATTGCTAGGAGACTCTAGGACCCAAGGATACAACCTTAGAGCACAGGGAAATCCTTTTAGTAAGCAGGTAAGGGGAAATGTCTTCAGCCAGAGAGTGGACACCCTATGGAATTCATTTTCACAGAAGGCAGTGGAGGTCAGGTCATTGTGTAGATTTAAGATAGAGATAGTTTGCTTCTGGAGTATCAAAGGGATCAAGGGTTACAGGGAGAAAGCAGGAGAATGGGGTTGAGAAACTTGTCAGCGTAATTGGATGGCAGATCAGACTCGATGGGCTCAATGGTCTCATTTCTGTTCCTATGTTCGATGATCTTATGGTCGTAAGCTGCAGTCCGATGCTCCCGTTCTCTTACTTTGTCCCTCCAGACAGCAAAGTGTGAGATTAAAAAAATCCTGAGTCATCTTTAACAAATGTGGAGGATTCCTATTGAGGATTCATGGGAATCGCTCCACTGCTTGAAGGAAAGGAAATTCTGCCAAATCGAACTGTTCCGGGAAGAAGTTTCATACCAGCAGCTTGTTTGAGTAGAATCACGTCGGAGACAGAATAGCAATTGGGAGACGTTATCTCTTTTCCATTTGATATGAGTAAAAATACTATGAAACTCTGAAAACAATTCATTATTCTTTATCGTCTTCAGACATGTGCGTTGGTGTATGTGTCTGTATGTGTGTGACTCTGTGTCTCACATTTTTCGAGAAAATGACCGAGGTTACACTTCACATTTGTTATAACCAGTGGAGAAGTGGGGCTGGAAAATGAAAGAGTGACCCTCCAACATTGGTCGGAACAGGAATAAGCAATTCTCACGGGGCTGTTCAAATGGGAATTCTCTTCCCAGAAGTTTATTCCCAAGATGCAGCTCAACACTACTACTTCCACGTAATTAAACATGGCCCATAAATGTTGGCCTATCAACAACACCACATTCCATGAATAAATAAAAAATGATGAACTGCAGCAGAATTAATTGGATGGGAACAAAACTGTTAGACAAATGCCTGGTGCGTTCCAGAATTGTGCTGCCTGTGTAGTTTAACTTTGTGCAGTTCCCTAGCATTGTGACTGGGTGCTTGCATTTATTCAAAGTTGGGTTTGTTCAACATTTAACAGACATGGAGGAAAATTGTGGACAGACAGAAAAATGCTGCGGAGACCACACTCAGATCATACTGTCTGGTAGAGCAATGACAAAGTGTCTAATGACCCACTCCTGCTCCTCAGTCCGATGTTCCTAGGTTCTATTCAGTTCTTAAAACCACCTGAACAGGAGCAGATAGAGACCACTTGCTCCAAATAGCTGGTCCGCAATGTTACAGGATGTGATTCAGTACCTCAACACTGTGTGATTTGATGTGGATTGAAACATGTGATGGGAAATCCAGACCGGATACAGAAGTGGCCTCACACCTCTTTACAGAGTGTGTCGTCGCTGAGCTGGTGTTTCATTTGTTGGTCATGTTGTAGTCCTAGATTCACTTTGAATATCGGACCCATATCTCGCCCACAGATGGCTCACCAGAAACCTTTCTCTCACTGTCCTCAACATTCAGTAAGAGCGCTTCTAGGTCAATTGCAACCATCCATTTTCCAATGACAGAATGAGAACATAAGAAACAGGAGTAGGTAATACGGATGCTCAAGCCATTGTATGCGATCATGGCTGATCTACCGTTGGCATTAACTCCTCTTTAATGCCCACTTCTTCCCACCCTCTGCTCTCTGACAGGTCAAATATCCATCTTTCTCATCTTTAAATACTTGCAGTGATCTAACTCCCCTACGTTTTTACACCTGAAAATTTCTGACATTCACTACCCTATATAAGAAGAAAACATTCTCCACACAGATACCATCACGTATTAACATTAACAATAGTGGTTAACTGACCTGCTCAGTTAAGAGGGATTTATCCCGGTATCAAGGCAGGATGTGGCTGAAGATTTTATCCTCAGAGGCACTTAAATTCCCAGAATCATACACCCCGACTAAAATAAAAAAATACAAGCCATGGAATTTATCATCTTCTCAGTGTCTGTGTACAACATAACGCGTGATTGTCCATCACCATCAAGTTTCAGTGCAATTGCCTCTTTTTCTCTGACAGTGCTACAGATTGACCTTCACTCACTCCTCTTTTACGACCAGCCCACTGATTATTCTGGTGAAAATTCTTTACACTTTCTCTATTGCAATCAGATCATTCGTTTTAAAGGATAACAAAAATGTCCATAATACCCCAAATACAGCCTTTATAACACTCTCAGCGATGATCACAATAATTCCTTTCCCTCACTTAATGGTCGCCGTATCTTTATTATGATGTAAAAACCCATTCCTTCGTTATGTACTGCCATCGATGTCAAATTTAAATTTTCCTTACCTCTGTATGTCAGCATCAGTAAAGCCAGCACCAGAGGTGCCTGTAGAGATGAACATCACTCTTGGGGAGAGACTCAGTCAGAAAGATTGCACTTGAAATAGGGAATGGTCACTTACCTGAATGGAAATGAAGTGTAGGAATAAGGAAAACAGACAGAGGAAGGGAGCTAACTTTACTTTTGTTCTTCCCTCATGTGAGGTGTGCAGTCCTGACAATGCCAGCATGTTATATGGATCTTGAACTGAGTGGCTGGTTCAGCTGTTCCACAGGACCATAAAGAGTAAAACACATTGCGGTGGGTTTTCACAGACTTGACTGGGGAGGTATAACCCATTGACTTTTCTGAAGGACATGAAGCAAGCAGCTGGGCTTTTTCAAAATCACAAATAACGATAGTTTCACTTCAATTACATCAATTTCCTTCATGAGATATCAACAGATTATTATTCCGTGCCACCAGATTATGTGTAAATGATTTAAGCAGCATGCAGTATTGCCTGTCTGACAGGTTCTGTGCAGTGAACAAGTTAAACTTACTCAAGATCAATTATTCCGCAACTAACATGTGGTTAGAAGGGACTTAATAACGTGTGTCCAGATTTAACAAAGGCACAATTGATGGTTTATTCAGAAGATGCACTGACGCTGACGAGAAGATGAGGATATCATGAAGGTGGTATTGGACAGGATTAGTCAGTGGGGAGAATATAGAAATGTAGATCTGTGCAGGGCTAGAAGGATTAAGGAGTTTAAGAATAGTCTGTTTCATCTTCACATATTGGTGAGCAATTTCTCATGAGTAATTTGCTCGTTATAATTTGTGAGGAATTGACTATATCATTGGAGATGAAAATATTGACGTCCAGCTTTCTAAATTTTACATAATGCGAGCCGCAATTCAGCCTAACCTGGCTTTATGAACAAATAGAATGAGTTACCAGGAACACCAACTATAACGAGAATAGGACAGTAAACAGCTTGAATAACCATCAATACATCATTGGTTCGCAAAACAAATGAGATACAAGGTTGAGAAAGCCAGTAAACTCCAATCCATTGTTGGAATATAATATTCTCAGATTCTGATCCATTGTTGGAACATTTCAGCCTAATGTTCTCAGATTCTGATCTTTCCTCCCCTCTCTCTGGGTCTTCTGATCCCTGTTAGTGCTGTCGGTGATGCTCCCGCTGATACTATGGGATAACACATTGAACCGAGATCCTAATTGATAGAAGAGAAAAGCCTTGCAGTGACACATTTAGGATCCACTGAGACTGACATAAATCGCAGTCGCTGCACAAATGTCTCCAGTTAACCCATTTCAATTCAATACATTTTACTAAAATTTTAAAAAAATGATTAAACTTTACACATTCTGGATGGGATATGTGGGGAGACTGAAGGAACAAACGTTTGGGCTGATAGATCAATCATGTGTAAGCATTCAATCTGCCTTGGATATGGAAGCAATGCCAGAGGTTTATCAGAACATAAGCATGCTTCTCTGTTTATAAATTGAAACTATGTTCTTTAACTACTGATCAGGCACTGCAATATCAGTAAAACGTTGAGAAAAGTTTTATCGTCCATGATCTGAGAAGAAAATGTCCCTAAGACTACATGCAGTTATAACAGACAACGATATGGTTATGTTAACAGAGAATTGTACCGAAGACATAATGGAGACTGCAGCTGTTTTATAATTCAGTGTAGGTAAAGCATGGTGGTGGAAAAGGCACAGTAAGTCAGGCAACATCCGAGGAGCAAGAAAGTAGACGTTTCAGCTGGACCCTTCTTCAGGACTGGCGAGGGGAAAGGGGGCTAAGAGAAAATGGATAATGGGGTAAGACTGGGGGAAACATAAGTAATACGTGAGCGAAGGTAGGAGGTGATACTGATAGATCGGTGAGGAGTGTGGAACGGAGTGGTGGGAAGGAAGGTGGACATTAGGTCTCCTCAGGAGGGCAGATGTGAGTCCGGGGCTGCATCTGGGATCTGGGTTGGCGAGGGGAGATTTGTAAATCAGTGAATCCAATGTTCATGCCGTGTGTTTGTTGGGTTCCGAGGCAGAAGATGAGGTGTTACTGGTAACATCCTGGTAAATCTCTTCTCAACCATCTCCAGCTTAATAATCTCTTTCCTTTAACAGAACTGCACACAGTACTTCAGAAAAGGCTTTATCAATATTCTGCACAATCTCAGCATGTCTTCCCAACTTCTAACCTCAAAGGTATGACCAATGAAGTAACCTTAAACACCCTGCGCCAAAAACTTCAATGAATTATGCCTGTCCCCCTGGGTCCTTCTTTTCTACATAACTACCAAAGCCCAGCATTAATTGTGTAAGCCCTCCCCTTGTTTGGTTTATCAAAATGCAATGCCTCACATGCATCCATGTTAAATCCCATCTGCCACACCTCAGCTCAGTGAATGTTATTACTGCTCCCATCACACTCCCCCTTTGGATTAAAACGACAATCCCCTCTCCAGAAGGCCTCTGGACACCAGTCTTAAGTTTCCTATAGACCCAGAGCTTGGTTTGCCTTGCGCAGTTAGAGGGAGGAGTCGGTAAGGAGAAGCTGGCAAGGAGGCAGTTGCCTTATATCAATTAATGATTTTAGGAAGAGGGGAGCCACATGCTAGAGATTTGAAATAGTGACCGGTGTTTTGGGCCCAGAATTGTGCTCGTTCCTCGTTTCTAGTGTTCAGTATTGATATCTACTCGAGATCCTTCATAGTGCAGAGTATGTTTGCAGGATTTCTTTCCCTAATATAGCAGACTGCTGGTAATAGCCACTTAAACCAGAAATTATAGCCAAGTAATTGAAGATGTTCATTGGTTGTCTCAATGGCACAGCGAATGCACTCAAAATCCTTTAGTTGAGGGTAATAACTTGTTTTATTTTTCAATTATAAATGTCCACTGTATAATTTGGTAATGTTAACCAGAATTTAATAAATCCATACACTTTAAATATGACTCGAAATCTGGGCGTGATTTAGGCCTTGTTTAATGGATGGTGCCCACGTGTGTGAGCCGGGCTCTTGATTCGATTCCAGTCCATGAATGTCTGATAGCGGCCCTATCTCTGGAGAAGGTGGAGTGGATTCATGTTCTGTAGAAGTGTGTCACAGCGTGTTACAACAGGCGGATGAACAAACACACAGGAGCATCATGTTGCAGCTTTAGGAGCTAATGCTGAATGACGGTAGTGTCCCTGTAACTGCGCCGAAAATTGTAGTTCCAAATCTCACAGAGCTGTTTCATAATATATCTGAACAAGTTGATTAAACTTTTTGGAATCGTGCCTTGCTGGAGAAGGAAGAGGTACGACGACTGAATTTGAGAATTTAGACCAGGATGACTGAAAGCATAGCCAATCAATTATGAAGGGCATGGATAGTTTGAGTGGTCAAGGTTCCTTCTCCCCAAGGTAAAACCAGTAGGCATAGGTTTAAGATGTGAAGAGAAATACTTGAAAGACAATGAAGAGCAACTTTTTTTTTGCTGCAGAGGATGGTGCTTCTATGGAATAAGCTGCCAGAGAAACTGGTGGAGGCTGGAACAATTACAGCATTTAAAGGGCAACTGGGTGGCTTTATGATTATTGGGACATGGGCCAAATGCTGACAAATGGGAGCGGATTAATTTCAAATATTTGGATAGCATGAGCGAGTTGAAGAGTCTGTTTCCCTGTTGTACATCTCTATGAATCATTGATTTAATAACTGAAGGTCTCTTTGTAATCTTCAGTGGTTCTTCATTATACAAACACTATCCACTGTACACCCAAACTCGAAGTTATCCACAAATTTGCGAAATATGCCTTCTACAACTCGTATCTAAATAATTTATATAAATGACAAACAAAAGTGTACCCAACAATTTTGCCTCTGGATCATCGCTGCCAACAGGCTTCCAGTTCACTAAACAACCATCCACCACCACCCTGTCTCCTGCCATTACACAGATATACACAGAAACACACACGCAATCACACACGCATATAGAGACACCGATGCAACCATGTCTTTAAGACAAAGGTTAGATTAAAACAACGATCAAGAGTTGCAGTGAGAAGGAGGGAAAATTGTGTTGAGAAACACACCAGACAGGATCAAACTGCAAAATAGATCTTTTGGGCCAAATGGCCTAAGTCCAATTTCCAATGCTCTGTGGCCTTAAGGTGTCAGGATTATTTTCCAAGGGTACAGGAGAAGCTAAGTTTGATAAATACTTGACTGAACAGTCAATAGGACCGTGGGATACGTTTGAGGGGCTGAATGGTATATGCTTGTTACTATTTGCTTTGTTTCTGAAAAGAGGAGGTGACTTGCTGTGAGGTTAAAACAGTTTAAAATGAAAGGGGTCTCCCATTTCCATTTGAGATAGCGTTATTCCTTTCTCCTTTGGATTGTGTGATCTGTGACGTTCTCAGACCCGGGGACAGTCAAGTCTCCCGGGATCTTCAAGGCTGACCTTGACTGACATTTGATGTACAGGGGAGGGAATGTTTATTGGGAGAAGACAGGAGAGGGGGTGGTCAGCTACAGTCAGACCAGCCGTGATGTTTCTAAATTAAGCAACAGGCTGGAGGGTCCGAATGGCCAACTGCTGCTCCTAACTCACACGTTGTTCTGTCAATTTACCCTCAAGACTGTGACAGAGGGAGAAAATGATTCCATTCAGCTAGTCAGCATCGTGACAACGCAGCAGGAGAAGGCCATTATGCCCATCCATGGGGTTAGAAAAGAATAGAATGAAGGACTCAAGTCATTTCAGTAAATTATACAGAATAGGAGGACGCCATATAACCATCCCAGGCTGTTATGCAGGAGCAGGGGCACCCTGGATAGCTGTCAGGAAATACAGAGTAGAGATCATTATGCATTTTGTGTTTGGAAAGCTGTAACTGGTAGAATACTTCAAGGATCTATGTGAGGTCATCAAAAATTTAAATCCAAATAAATAAATTGGATGAAGGGGATGGAGCTCAGTTTGCTCATGGACCAGATAGTCATTCAATAAGATGTTAAATGGAGACAGAGCGTCTGAAATGGAACACAGACAGCCGGAGGGCGGAGCGTCTGCGATGAGATTCAGACAGGGGAGGGGCAGAGCGTCGACAATGGGATACAGACCTGGTGAGGGCAGAGCGTCTGCAATGGGACACAGCCGAGGAGGGCAGAGCATCTGCAATGGGATAGAGACAGTGTGCAGGCAGAGAGTCTGCAATGGGTTACAGTCAGAGGAGGGCAGAACATCTGAAATGAGATACAGACAGGGGAGAGCAGAGCGCCTGCAATTAAATACAGAGAGGGGAAGGGCAGGGCGTCTGCAATGGGATACAGGCAGAGGAAGACAGAGCATCTGCAATGGAATACAGACGGGGGAGGGCCATGCGTCTGCAATGGGATACAGGCAGAGGAAGACAGAGCATCTGCAATGGAATACAGACGGGGGAGGGGCATGCGTCTGCAATGGGATGCAGACAAGTGGAGGACAGGGCATCTGCCGTGGGAGAGCGTCTGCAATGAGATATAGACATTGGAGGGCATAGGGTCTGCAATAGAGACAGGCAGTTGAGGGCAGAGCGTCTGCAATTGGATATAGATGTTGGAGGGCATAGTGTCTACAATGGGAGACAGACAGGGGAGGGCAGAGCGTCTGCAATGGAATACAGGCATTGGAGAGCACAGCGTCTGCAATGAGAGACAGACAGGGGATGGCAGGGCGTCTGCAATGGGATACAGACGGGGGAGGGCAGAGAGTCTGCAATGGGATACAGACAGGAGGAGGGCAGAGCATCTGCATGAGGATACAGACGGGGGAGTCCAGCGCATCTGCAATGGCATACAGTCAGAAAACGGCTGTGAGCAAACCTTCAGTAAAAAAGAATCAGTGCAATGGAGGCGATGGGAACTTTTTGTTTCGTGGAAAAGACAAAACAGCAGAATATTATTTAAATGCAGGGAGATTGCAGAAGTCAGTGGTACAGGGGGATTTGCTTGTCTTCGTACATGAATCACATCAAATTACTCTGAATATGTTGCAAGTGATTTGGAAGAGAAATGGAATGATTCTGTTTCGTGCAAGGGGTGTTGGGTATGATCTAAGCCATGTTTTTTTGCATCAGTGCAGGGCAGTGCTGAGATCACATCTGATGTACTATGTGTAGTTATGATAGCCTAAACTGAAAAATAAAAGGTTTAGAAATGTTTCAAAGATGTTGCCCTTAACTCGTTCTTGGGATGAAGGCATTCCGTTATGAAGAATTAACAGTTCAGCCTGCGAATGAGAGATGTTTTATTGACCATATAAGACCTTGAGAAGAGTGTATTTGGTGAATAACGGATGGTTATTTCTTCTTGTGTGGGAGAATAACACTGGGGAAGTAATTTAAGAATTCGATATGTTCAAAGGAAAGGTCATTGGACCGAAAAATTGAAGTCTAATTTCTCTTCATATACGCTGTCAGACAGGCCGAGCTTTTCCAGCAATTTCTGTATTTGTTAAAGTATAAAACATTCTCATCTTAGCACAGGTATTATGAAGAAACGAAACGCTTATTTTTACATTATGCAGGCACATACTAGCACATATTCAAAACAAGTAGGGTCATTTAATGTTAATGAATTGATTATGTGTACGACAGCAGCAACAATGCTGGAATCGAGAATGTGATGGAGTCATATAGTTCGGACAATTTTCAAGGAAAGCTCACACAGCCCAGTTTAGGGTCTGATAATGTTAATGATTTAACTTACAGATGGAAAAATGTAGCCTATCTGTGAAAGAACAGTCTATTGCTCCCTTTCTGTTTCCTGTCTCTCAACACAGCAATGTGTTGGAGTGAAATTGAAAGCCTAGTCGTCTTTCCCACTCACAGAGAATTCCTGATGAGGATTCGTTAGAATTTCCCAATTCCTTGAAGCAATGCAATTCAACCAAATCCAACTGTTTCAGGAAGAAATCCCATTGTCAGAAGGTTGTACGAGCAGAATAACTTCAGAAGGAATTATTCAGGCTCGATAGTGTGGGGAACAGGCAAGAGATTCTGTGGCTGCAAATAGGAATCCAGGATGGTGTAAAGCCTCCTACGTGTCAGGGCCCAGGATGTCTCGGAGCGGCTGCAGAACGTTCTCACCGGGTCAGGGAGCAGCCAGAAGTCTTTGTGCACATGAGTAGAAATGACATGTGTAGAAATAGTGATGAGATCCTGCAGAGTGATTATATAGAGCTAGGAAAAAGGGTAGAAGACTGGACCACGACAGTGGGTAATATCTGGTTTACTTTCAGGGCTCTGTGCTAGTGAGGGTAAGAACCGAAGGATATGGCACATGAATGTGTGGCGACAGAATTGGTGCAGGGGGCAGAGATTTTTGGGTCACTGGGATCTTTGTTGGGGCAGAGGTGACCTGTTCAGGAATGGCGGGTTGTACTTGAACTGGGAGGCGATCAATCTCCTGGCCGATAGGTTTGCTAGTGCTGCAAGGGCGGATTTCAACTCGATTGGCAGGGGTTGGGGAGGGGTGGGATCCTCAACAGCAAGGAGGCAAGTGCGAGGCTGGAAGGAGATACAGTAATCAGAAACAGTAAAGTGAAGAGACAGGTCAGGCTGGAACACGATAGGGAGCAAGGAATGCCTGTTGGATTAAATTGCAATTGTTTCAATGCGACATGGCTGACAGATAAGACCGATGAACCCAGGGCGTGGATATGCACGTGGAACTGGGATATTAAAGCTATTACAGAAACATGGCTAAGGTAAGGACAAGATTGGCAGCCTAATGTACCAGGGTAAAGTTGCTTTATGCGGGACAGAGGTGGAGGAAGGAGGGGAGGGCGAGTTTCATTTTTGATTAAGGCGAGTATCACAGTAGTAATCAGAGATAAAATAACTGAAGGAACATCCAGTGAGGATTTGTGAGGGAGCTTAGAAATAAGAAGGGAATGGTGATATTATTTGTGTTTTTCCATAAGCCCCCAAATAGTAAACGAGAAATTAGCGGAACAAAAATATGTAGAGCGATTGGGGAGACTTGAAGGGCCAATGGGATTGCATTAGTAGGAGATTTTAATTTTCCAAACATAGTCTGGGAATGCTATAGAATTAAGGACTGAGACGGGGTGCATCTATTAAGTATGTTCAGAAAAGTTTCCTCAAGCAGTATGTAGAGGGTGCAACTAGGGAAGTGTCAAGACTTGACCTATTCTCAGAACGAGGGCAGGACAGGTGACTGTAGTGACAATGAGGGAGCACTCGGGGATTAGTGACCATAGTTATATTAATTTTTAAAAAGTTATGAAAAAGAACAAAACAGGTCCAGGTGTTCAAGTTCTAAATTGAGACAAGGCAAATTTTGATGGAATTAGACAGGAGCTTGTAGGGATTGGTTGGAGGAGTTTGTTTACAGGCGAAGGGATCTCCTGCAAGTGGGAGGCCTTTAAAAGTGAAACGTCTAGGGTTCAAGGTCTATATGTTCCTGTGAGGGTAAAGGGCAAGGTTCGCAGGAAGAGGGAAGCATGGATGTCAGGAGGTATTGAGGCTTCGACCAGCAAAAAGGAGGCGTGGCTCAGGTCCAGGCAACTGGGATCAAGGGAATCCCTGGAGGTATACAGGGGATACAGTAATTTGCTGAAGAAGGATATCAGGAGGGCGAAAAGGGTGCACAAGATAGCTTTGGCTGAGAAGATTATGGTGAATCCAAAAAGGTTCATTACGTATATTAAAGTGAAAGGAATAACTAAATGAGAATATGACCCCACAAGGTCCAAAGTGGACATGCATGTCTAGAACCATAGGAGATGTGTGAGATTCTCAATGAATATTTCTCTTCTGCCTTAACCGTGGAGAAATATATGAAGATTTGGGAGGTGAACAAAGGTCGTAGTTTTATCTTGGGATGAGTCAATATCACAGGAGAAGACGTGTTGGATGCATTAGAATGTATGAAGGTTGATAAATCTCTTGCTCCTAAACAGATGCATCCAAGAACACTGCAAGAGGCTACAGAAGAAACTACAGGGACCCTGGTTGAGATTTTTGTATCATCGGTAGCTACAGTTTAGGTTCCAGAACATTGGAGATTAGCAAATGTTGTGCCATTATTCAAGAAGTGTAGCAAAGAAAAATCTGGAATCCAAAGACTAGGAAACCTAACATCTGTGGTAGCTAGGTAACTTGAGAAGTCTCTGAGGGATGAGATATACATACATTTGGAAAGATAAGGTTTGTTTAGACATAATATTTTTGACAGATTCCCTACAGTATGGAAACAGACTATTTGGCCCAACAAGACCACACCTATATTTACCACTGACGAATGCACATAACACTATGGGTAACTTAGCATGGCCAATTCACCTGTGCTTTCCATCTTTGGATGTGGAAGGAAAATGGAGCACCCAGAGGAAACACATACAAACACAGTGAGAATGTGCAAACTCCACACAGAGAGTCAACCGAAGCTGGAACCAAACCCGGATCCATGGCACTATGAGGCAGCAGTACTAGCCACTGAATCACATTGCCAACCTTGCTTTTTTCGATACAGTTCAATGACACAGGTACAAACTCTATTCTGCCCTTCAACCATGATACACGTTCCAATATCACATACCATGGATAGTTTATTATCCATGGAAAATGTCATCTTATTGTTATTTATTAGTTTGTTATTATTAATTTTAATAATTATTATTAATGGTTGTTTTTAGACTGGAAAGATTGCATGGCTTTGTGAGTGGGAGATCATGCCTCTCAAATTTGTTTGAGGTCATTGATGAAATGACCAGGAATGTTGATGAGGGTAGGGTGGTAGACATATTCTGTATAGTTTTCAGTAAGGCCTTTGACAAGGTTACCATTGATAGGCTGGTCTGGAAGATTAGAGTCGCATGGAATCCAGAGGGAGCTGGCAAATTAGACACACAATTGGCTTCATGATTGTAAGCAATGAGTACTAGTGGAAGGATGCTCTCGGACTGGAGGCCTGTGACACATGAAGTGCCTCAGGGGTCAGTGCTGGGCCCATTGTTGTTTGTTATCTGTCACAATGATGTTCTTGCGAAGGTATAAGGCATGATTAGGAAACTTGAAGATGACACTGAAATAGGTGGTATCATGCACAGTGAGGAAGTATATCAGATATTGCAGCAGGATCTTGATCAAACTGGAGAAGTGGGCCAATGAATATTTTGGCAACGTTAGATCAAGGTAGGAGTTTCGTGGTGATTGGTAGGACCTTAAGGAGTGTAGTTGAGCAGAGGGAACATGGAGTTTAGGTCCACCGTTCTATGAAAGTGGGATCATATTTAGACATGGTAATGAAGAAGGTTTTACCACACAAGCAAGCATCGGTCAGGACATGGAGGCGAGCCGTTGGGAAGTAATGTTGAAGTTATTCAGGAAGTTGGTGAGGCTGCACTTGTAGTGCTGTGTCAGTTTTAGTCACATTGCGATCAGGAAGATGTTTTTAATTTGGAATGTGTGCAGACGGAATTTACAAAAATGTTGCCAGAACTCAATAGTATGAATTATAGGGAGAGGTTGGACAAGTGAGGCCTTTTTTATTTCGAGAATAGAAGACTGAGAGGGATCTTATAGAAGTTTACATGGATAGGGTGAATGGATCCAGCCTTTTTATTCCTAGAGTTGGGGAATCGAGGAGGAGAGGGCATCATTTTAAGGTGAGAGGGGAAAGAATAAAAAGGAAACTGATTGGAACTGTTTCACACAGAGAGTGGTACACAAAACGAATGAGCTGCCAACGGAAGTGGTTGAAGCATTTATATTAACGATATTTAAGCGGCATTTGGGCAAGTACATGGACAGGAAAGGACGAGAATGCTATGCGCCAAGTGCTGGGAAATGAGGTTAATGTGGTTAGATATTTGAGTCAGAATGGACGAGTTTGGACAAAAGAGCCTCTCTGCCTCTCTCCATGCTGTAAGACTTGATGACTACAAATAAAACAGGAGAAACGGCGGTTCTCCCGCTCCTTGGATGCTGCCTGACCTGCTGCGCTTTTCCAGCAACTCATTTTCAGCTCTGATCTCCAGCATCTGCAGTCCTCACTTTCTCCCCTAAATAAATCTGCCTAACTTGTTCCTAACACTGACCCTGACACACTCTGAGAACGTTAACATTGGCCATATCACCAACCTAGTTATAATTATTTTTTGTGGCCAGAGGAGGAGTGGGGCTAGAAAAGGGAGCAATAATCCAAAAAAAAAGAAACACATGGAATTATCGACTCAATCAGCCAACGTCAGTGTCGAGGAGTTCGTTGGAGGGGATTCTCAGCGATAGGATTTACATCTATTTAGAAAGACAACGATTGATTAGGGGTAGTCAATATGGATTTGTGTGATGGAATTCATGTTTAATTAATGTGATTGAGTATTATGCAGAGGTGTCAAAGAAGATTGAAGAAGACACTGTGGTGTACATTGTTTACACAGACTTCAGCAAGACATTTAATACGGTACCTCATCGTCGACAGATTACTTAGATTAGATTATATGTAATCTAGGAAAAGCTAGCCAATTGGATACAAAATTGGATTGAAGGTAGTGGATTATGTTCCAGAGTGAAGACCTGTGGCCAGCGGTGTGCTGAAAGAATCAGTGCTGAGCTCACTGCTTTTCATCACGGATATAAACAACTTTGATGTGATTATCGGTGGCATGTTTAGTAAGTTTACAGATAACATCACCAAAGTAGTGCAGTGGACCGTGAAGAAGATTATCTCAGAGTGTAACGGGGTCATTGAACATCAATGAGCCAAGGACTGGCAGATGGAGTTTACTTTAGATATTTGTGAGGTTTTGCATTTTGCTAAGTTAAAGTAGGGTAGTGCCCGGGAAATGTTGCTGAACAAGGAGATGTACGGATGAAGATGCATAGTTCCTTGAAAGTTGAGTTTAGGTCGGTAGAGTGGTGAGGAACGTGGTTGGCATGCTTGCCTTAATCGGTCAGAACATTGAGTATAGGAGTTGAGATAACGTGCTGCGCTTGTACAGGACGCAGGTGAGGCCACTTTAAGAATACTGCGTACATGTCAGTTGACTCTGCTAAAGGGTGGATGTTATTAAGCTTGCAAGGCTTCAGAAAAGTTTTACAAGGATTTCCTGGAAACTGAGGGTTTGAGCTACAGGGAGATGATGAACAGGATGAGGCTTTTCCTCCTTGCCTGTCAGAGGCTGAATGGTGACATGACAGAGGTTTAAAAACTCCTGAGGGGCATGGACAGTCTGAATAGGCAAGATCTTTTACCCAGTGTAGGGGTGTTCAGAACTAGACTGCATAGGGTGAAGGTGACAGGGCAAAGACTTAGAAGGGACCTGAGGGGAAACTTTTTGATACAGAGGCTGGTGGGTGTACTGTCAGAGAAAGTGGTGAAAGCGGGTACAATTACACGTTTGTAATGTATGTGGATAGGTACATAAATAGGAATGGTTCAGAGGGAGGTGGCAAGTGGGATTAAGCTGCTTGATTGGCAAGGACAATTTGGGCAAAATGATCTGATTACACTCTGTATGACTCTCTTATTCTCAAAGCGATATGAGGAAAAATTCCAAAAGTGCCATTCGATTGGGAATTCTTTTCGCTAGAAGTTTGTGGTGCTTCTCTGATTACAAGTATTGACAGCTGAGTTAGTTAAAGATTTGACAGAGAAGTGAGTCACGGATAATGGGATACAGAGAGGAAGATGAGGCTGAGACCACAGTCTGATCAGCCACAATCTTAATGCCTGGTGGAGAAGGCTCAAATTCTCTAAATGACCCACTCCTGCACCTCAGTCCCACGTTTCTGTGTTCCATTCAATCCCTCTAGCCTGCTAGACAGGAGTAGTTGGAGTCCACTTACTGTTATAACATAGTGCACAAAAACAGAGGAGACCATTTCGTCCATCGAGACTGTCCCACACGGTTTGGGAGATTTGGAAAATGTAATCGGAAGGCCCAGGTTGGATATGAAAGAGGTTGCTCATCTCTTTTTACAGAGCTTTCACTCTCTGTAAATTGTGCTTCATTTGTTGATCATGTTTGAGACCCAGATTCACTGTGAATACAACCCCCAAATCTCACCCAGCAATGGCTCATAAAATCCGCTGGTCTCCCTGATTGCAACATTCCATAAAAGTCATTCCAGGAAAATAACATCTACTAACTTTCCAATAACAGATTGGGAGAACATCAGAAACAGGGGAAGGACATTCACATCCCAAGCCTGCCTTGCCCTTCACTAAGATCAAGGCTGACCTGCTCCAAGTCTCAAATCTCCCTTAATGTTTAAGTTTTCCTGAGCACTTCCATCGAACACAGAACAAAGAACAATACTGATTTGGAGATGCCGGTGTTGGACTGGGGTGTACAAAGTTAAAAATCACACAAAACCAGGTTATAGTCAAACAGATTTAATTAGAAGCACGCTAGATTTCGGAGTGTCTCTCCTTCATCAGGTGATAGTTAAGTGCTCAAGCCTAACACAGAATTTAGAGCAGAAATTTACAGTGTGATTTAACTGAAATTAAACTTTGAAAAATTGATTGTCTGTTAAGCCTTTAATCTGTTTGAATACCATGATAGTTTCACTTCTTTCATATGAAAATCACAAAACTTTGTTTTAAAAAATTGTATTCTCAGGTTAGCTGTTAATAATGGTGATAACTAGACAATATGTTAAAAGTGGTGCACCCTGTGTTGTCTGTCTATGCCATGATGTTTATATTGATTCTAATCTAAAAAGTGAGATAACGGAGTTTTACATGAATTCATGCAGTTTTTGAGCTCAGAGTTCTACATGAATGCATGCAATAGGACCTTCAGCCCTCGACGTTGTACCCTTTGCCCTACTCTAAGATCAGACTAACCTACAAGCTTCAGTTCACTTTGTTCCATTGCCTACCCTAGAGTCTCTTAAGTTTCCCTCAAGAATTTGACTCTACTACCACCGCTGGCAGTGCATTCCACACACCCAGCACTCTCTGTGTAAATAATCTACCTTTGATATCTCCCCTAAACCTTCCTCCAATTACCTTAAATTTATGCCACCTAGAGATAGACATTTCTGCCCTCGGAAAATGTTTCTGGCCAATCACTCTCTCTTTTTTCCAGGTATGGGGACGGCAAACACGAGGGGACACAACTTGAAAGTGAGGGGAGATAGGTATAAGACAGGTGTTTGAGGCAGTTTCTTTATTCAGAGAGTAGTAAGGGTACGGAATGCTTTGCCTGCATCTGTCATAGATTCGCCATGTTTATGTGCATTTAGGACGTCGTTGGACAGGCAAATGGACGGACATGGAAGAATGTAGGTGGGATGGGTTTCAGCTGTGTGTGACAGGGCGGCGCAACATCGAGCGCCTAAGGACCGTACCACGCTATAATGTTCTATGTTCTATGCCTCTCATCATCTTGTACACCTCTATCAAGTCACCTCTCATCTATTTTTTCCTCCAGAGAGAAAAGCCCTCGCTTCCTCATGGTTTCTTCATAAGACCTGCCCCCTGTCTAGGCAGCATCATGGTAAATCTCCTCTTTACCCTCTCTAAAGCTTTCTTATCCTTCCTACAATGAGGATATCAGAACTGAACACAATATTCCCTGCGCGGTCTGAGCAGGGCTCTATCGACCTGCAGCATAACCTCGTGTCTCTTAAACTCAATCCCCCTGCAACTGATAGCCAAAACACCATGCGCCTCTTAACAACCCAATCAACTTGGATAGCAAATTTGAGGAGTCTGTGGGCACCGACCCCAAGAACCCTCTGTTCCTCCACACTACCAAGAATCTTCCGCCTAGGAACCCTCCAACCACAAGGGATGAATTCAGATTTCTCCAGCTTCCTCATTTCCCCTCCCCCCACCTTGTCTCAATCCCAACTCTCAAACTCAGCACCACCTTCCAGGCCTGCAATTTTCTTCCTGACCTCTCCGCCCCCACCCCTTCTCCAGCCTATCACCCTCACCTTAACCTCTTTCCACCTATTCCATTTCCAACGCCCCTCCCCCAAGTCCCTCCTCCCTACCTTTTATCTTGGTCTGCTTGGCATACTTTCCTCTTTCCTGAAGAAGGGCTCATGCCCGAAACGTCGATTATCCTGATCTTTTCATGCTGTCTGACCTGCTGTGCTTTTCCAGCAATACATTTTACAGCTCCTCAGTTTCTCTGCCTGGCTGAGAAAGCTCTTACATCTTCACACAGTCGCACAGTAACAGCTCCTCTCTCCAAAGAAGCAGTTGACAATGGAACATTACGTTTCTCTATATCTCAGCGATATAAGTATTGCTGATGGAGTTGATCACCACACTCAGAGACGAGAGATAGAGGGAACATAACTCACGGTAAGCAGGGACATCCCATAATAAATATGATATTCAGGAAAGTGTGAAAAGGGGAAATGGTAGAATAACTTCCCATTCTGTTTTCCTTCCAGTCCATCATCAGCAATCTTTTTGCTTGCTTTTCCTCTCTCTCTCTCTCTCTCTCAATCTCTCTCTCCCTTTCTCTCTCACTTTCTCTCTCTTGCTGGACACTATCCATTCGACACAAACCTCCCGCTCACCCTTCCATCCATCCCTGATATAATAATATTATTTCTCAGTTGCATTCAGTTTTGATAGTTTCACTGAACTCGAAACGTTATTTGTGTTTTCTTTTCCGACAGACTGCCATACCTGCTGAGATCCTCCAACATTCTTTCAGACGGTGGAGAATTTTATTTCAGATTGCCAGCATCCACATTTGGTGTTGTTGTTGTTTCGCGGGATGCCAGAACTACTGGCAAGGGCAGTATTTGTTGTCCATCACAACTACCCTTGACCACGCGGCCATTTGTCATGGCAATATGGAGGCAACCATATTGTTGTGGATCTGAGGTGACACTTAGTTCAGACAGTGCAATAATGTTAGGTTTCTTTACCAAAGCTTATCAATTAAATAAGAAAAGAAATCCTGATGGTTTATGCTTGCCATGAGTGAAAGTAGGTTTCATTCTAATTTTTGATATTGGAACTTAAATTTAGTCATCGGCTGTGGTAGGATTTCTGACAATGCTTTTAGAGTCATGACTTGCGCCTCTGAATTACACAGTCAGTGTAATTATTACTCTGTTTAAGAGTCCCTGTTATGAAATAACTGTAGAGAAAAGAACACGTTTGTGGTCAAAATATTTGTAACTGGAGGAGAGGTCAGAAGAGAACTGGAGCCACAAAATCTGTCGTTAACGAAGGGGTACATGATGGCGAAGTCAGCAACAGAACTCAGGCAAGTCTGGAGATTGGGGATATTATGAAGGGGGGCGTCGGCAGGTTTGATGACAGAGAGAATATGGAGATATAAAGCATTTCACGGTAAAGAGGAGACTCAAGGTTCCGAACAGTCTTTTACCTTCCCAGATGTTTATGAGTAAGCAGTTTGGAAATGCATGAGAATGAAGTGGCGTTTGTGACTGAAAGTTTATGTTTTTGTTAAATATAATCAACCAGAATAGCAATAACATTCAACATCATTCATAGAATTGATAGAGATAGACGTACCAGGCACACCAATGATAGCGAGAATGGGATAGTACCCAGCTTGAATAATCATCAGTACGGCTCGTATCCGCAACTGTAACCATGGCCAATCCTGAGAAAGCCAGTAAAGACCCACGGATAAACTCCTGTTCATTGTTGGAACGTTCCAGTGTAATGTTCCCAGATTCTGATCCATTGTTGGAACATTCCAGCCTAATGTTCTCAGATAAAAATCCATTGTTGGACCATTCGAATGTTCTCAGATTCTGATCTCTCTCTCTTTCTCTGCAGCTGCTGATCCCAATCTTGTTGAGGTTGACTCTGCGCCGAATACTATGGCATAACAAGTTGAAAGAAGTCCCTAATTATGGAAGAGTGATATCCTCCAGTGACCCAGTTAGGTCCAGGAAGACTGATATTAATCACAGTCACTGAACAAACAGCTGCAGTTAACCCATTTCACGACAACTCTGATATATCACAATAATACTTGGTTGTGTGGGATTTTGATATCGATGATTATTGGGCTAATGGCACATCTCCAGTTGTAAACATCGAGGTAAAGGAGAGTCATAATTCTTTCTCTTCACAAGCTCGATGATTCTGCTGTGTTTTGGCAATATAGGAATTGCTGGGCTCCCGAGGCCGTCTGTGTCTGATCACCAGGCCTGTTGCATCTTTTTGATTTATTTATATATGTTTAACTTTGACTTTTGTCTGTCCAGCATTAAATGGCTTAGGTGGGTTTAGGCATTTTTAAGAGACACCTACAAAGCCATAGACGATATCAATACAGTCCATTCCTTATGTTCTTGCAGCCGCGGCCTTGTCCTGTGGAGTGATGGTCAAATTTTCACAGAACCAGGATTCTTAGTTTTCCCTTTTTGCCAGTTATTGCTGGAACCTCAGCAGGGTTGGAAGGTAGTAAATCTCTCCAGGGTGCTACACATTGTCTCTGAGATTTCTCTCTGAAGTGTATTTTGATGTTCTTTCCTCCTGGATTGGAGAACTGCATGTCAGACAATTTGTTTCCTGCATTTGTTTTTTGACATTTGTGTGCTTATCCGATGATACCATATTGGAGCAGTTACTGTACAGTAGTTAAATAAACTATTATTCTGCTATGTTTTCCAACAGAATTAAGTTTTGCAAGTTCCTCTTCCTTTTGTTGTCTTTTATCGACAGTCTTCGAATAAATTGTGATTTGCTTAATGTCGAATATTTCGACAAAGTAAATTCTATCTCAAACACAGCACCTCACATTTACCAGCGGAATGGGCCGAGCTGGAGGAGTGATAATCATGTCAGGAATTATATCGGATACCCAATCCACCTCTCAGATCCAGCCCGGACCCGTACAAGCCCAGATGAGGTACCTCCTCAACATAAAGCACTGCGTAGACCAGGCTAGTGTACTGCTCAGCAATCAGTTCAGGATCGAACACTGTTTAGAGCTCACATGTTCACTACTTCTGTGTCCAACAGTGCACTGATCAATAAACTTGGACTCGATGATCTGTTCAGCACAGGGCGCTGTGCAGAACACACAAAGGCATTGTTCTATACACACGGACTGGATATCTGTGCAGCATGGGGAGCTGTGCAGTGAATAGCAGTGAATTTATCTTTTAATCTGGAGCAGTTACCTTCCCAGCATACACAACTGTGTACACCAATCACTGCATTGCTGAGTAACACTATGCTTGATCACTGCCCAGCGTGGGGAAACTTGTAGCTCATGCTGGAAGTGATAGGATGTGCAGCACCTCTCCATTTACAGCTCCATATCTCCATTGTGGCATGACACAGGAGTGCTGTGGGTGTGAAATTCACTGCCAGACAGAGATGGCGGGGAAATCAGTTTAAATACCAACAAATGGGAGGAACTTGGTTAAAAGAGAGGGGGAGATTAAGAGAGAATTTCAGAGAAGGATCTGATGGTAGGATTAAAAATTGTGAAATGAGAACATTTCGATAGCATCTTGCAATATAAGCCACTGTTTCTAGGAATGATGGGTGAGCAGGATATTGGTGTAAGTTAAGGTGATTGAGAGTTTTGGATAAGCAATTGTCCTGCAGCGTTGTAACTGGGAGTAGGATCAGCAGAATCTTCGACTCATTGGGCTGAATCGTACAATAATTTGTCTCAGTGCCATTTTCATTGAATGTGACTGAAGGAAAATCTGCGCGAGGCAGAGCTAGTTTCCTGGTGTTATCTTATCGAACACAACTGATTAACTACCCATTCCACCCCATGGTGTCCCTCTCATTCAACGCCAGCCCGATTTTCCCACCCATTATGGCTGGTAGTGCTCACTATCGCCCGGATGCCCATGGATATTCATTGAGCCCTGGTACTGCTGCCATTATTAAAAGGCCAATGGGCACACGGTTGAGCTTTCTCAGTTTGGAGCTGCCCTGCACAGTTTATCCGAGCATGGCAGATAAGGGAAAATTACACCACAGCTTGTCGACAGGGGCACGGAGGTCCTGGTGATTGTTCTGGTACGGAGGGGTACCATTCTCTTCCCAGAGCATGGTCTGAGCACACCACCCAGCTCAGTGCAGTATCTGCGGTCCGATGAAAAGTCCAGCAATACAGGAAAAGCATCAATAGCCTTCCCCGTTCTGTCAGAATAAAGGTCACTGTATTCTCTCTACTCTCACACTCATTGTATATCCGTTAGCGCCTTCCCCAGAATAAGGCTCCAACACTCTCACCACTGCAATGCAGCACTCTTTCTCTCTCTCTCTCTCTCTCTCTCTCTCTCTCTCTCTCTCTCTCTCTCTCTCTCTCTCACCTATGCAATACCCCCACATGGTTATAAAATGTTCTTATGAGTGCAGTTTCTAGAATTCGCTGGATGATGTCGGTTGTACAATGTTCCAGATAATTTTCAAAATAATTCAACTTCAGCAAAATGTTCATCCCCCAGCATGTAACGCATCAGAGGAAGGAGTAGAGTTTTACTTTTTTTATATATCACTCACGATGAAAGTGCATCATGAGGCCATTAAGCCTCTCAAATATGCTCCACTATTCAGACAAAGGGAGCACCTAAACACTTGAAGACTCACTCTCTTCTTGAAGACAGACGCCACTTTGCAGTTTCGCCAGTTTCACTGGAACACTCCTGTAATCCCGAGCGGTATGGAATATTTCACACAGTGCCGCCAGTCACTCTGTAACCACTTCTATTAAAACAAGCTATGAATTGATGATGAGCTGTTTACCCTTGGTCTTTTCTGTTTGAGAAAAGCTTTGTTCATTTTGTTAGAGACAGTACAAAACTTTCAATTTTGTTTATAACATTGGAACTCTTCGTGCCTTCCCCTGTGAGGAACGATGTAAAATACTGTTTTAAATTCTCTGCCTGTTCCCTGAAACCAGTTCCCCAGTCACATCCTCCAGGTATCCCACATATACTTTCCTGCCTTTCTTCCAAGGGTCACACACACATCATGAATGTTTTTAATTCGATATCGGAAAACTCTTGCGGCTAGTTTATTTTCATATTTGTTGCCAGTTTTGAAATGTTTTTTCTTTGTATTTTGTTTTATACCATCTGCTTCTTGTTCTAAAAGTAGACTTCACAAATATGGCCGACGCTCGAGCTCACCAATCTGAATTCTTCAGTTTGTGATTGATTAGTATCCTTCAAGGCCTTTGTGCATCAAGGGTGGTTCATCTTCACATCTTCATATCATCTTCTTTTTCACCAGAGCCAAACATTACTGAGAGTTATTAATCAGTACCTGCTTAAATGTTCCCACACCTTCACCCTCCCACCCCCACCCCTACACCCACATACACACACATCTGCTGACCTTCATCTGTGTCTATTTTCACACTCCGTGTTTGACCAGGTATATGACATAAATCTGCATTTGAAATGCCTGGCTCTTTTCAATCATTCAGGGGGAACCTACGTTTGGGGCTGAACACATGATCAGCGGAGGGTGACTCCATTCTCCCAGTTTCCCTGTCTCTGTCATTTCTGTTCGATGATGCCACGTTCCTTTGGGAAGCTTCCTACATGTCATCCTTTTCTCTCAAACGAGAAATCCCCTAAATCTGATGGACTGAGCTTTCAGCTATGTCAGTCCCATCTCCCTCACTTCTGCCCTCACCCCGTCCCCTCCTTCCCAGAACAATGAAAGTTCTCCCCTTGTCCTCACTTCCTACTGCACTAGAATCTGCATTCACAGAATCATCCTCCGCCACTTCCACCACCTCCAGCAGGACAGCACCATCAAACACATCTTCCCCTCCCGTCCACTGTCAGAAATTCACAGGGACCATTCCTTCTGTGGCACGCTCCATTACCCCGAACATTTCCCCACACCCCCATGGCACCTTCCCATGTAAATGCAGAAGCTGCAACTTTTGCCAATTCATCTCTTCCCTCTTCACTGTCCAAGGCTCTAAACACACCTTCCAGGTGTAGCAGCATTTCACTTTTACTCCCATAATCCAAAGATGTGCAGTTTTGGTGAATTGGCCATGCTAAATTGCCCATAGTGTTAGATGAAGGGGTAAATGTAGGGGACTGGTTCTGGGTGGGTTGCTCTATGGAGGGTTGGTGTGGACTTGTTGGGCCGAAGGGCCTGTTTCCACACTGCAAGTAATCTAATTTTATCTAAAAAAGAACAGGATGGGTGGAAAATGAGGAAAGGGTGTAACATTGCTAATCAGAGAGTGCGTCACAGCTACAGAAATGAAGGTTGTTGAGGAAGGTTTGTCTCCTGAGTCAGTATGGGTGGAAGTTAGGAACAGCAAGGGAACAGTCACCGCATTTGTGTGTTTTCTACAGATCACCGAATAGCAGTAGAGAGATTGATGATCTCATAGGCGGGCAGATTCTAGAAAAATGCAAACGTAGCAGGGTTATTGTTATGGGTGATTTCAACTTTTCCAATATCGCCTGGAACCTCCTAAGTGAAAATGGTGTGGATGAAGCCGTTTTTGTCAGGTATGTTCAAGACCGTTTCCTTGCTCAGTATGTAGATAGACCGACGAGGGGAGAGGCTATTTTGGATTTGGTGCTCAGCAACGAGCCAGGACAGGTGTCAGAACTCACGGTGGGAGAGCACTTTGTTGAAAGTGATCACAACTGCCCCACATGTAGCATAGTCTGCGAGAGTGAAAGGTGCAGTTTCCGAGGGAAGATGTTTAATTGTGGAAAAGGAAATTATGATGCTATCAGACAGGAGTTGGGAAGTACAGACTGGGAGCAATTGTTCCACAGAAAGGGCACAGCAGATATGTGGAGACTGTTTAAGAAGCAGTTGTTGCGAGTGATACACAAATTTGTTCCTCTGAGACAGGTAAGAATGGGTAAGATTAAGTAACCTTGGATGATGAGAACAGAGAAACTTCTCGACAAAAAGAAGCAGGCAGCTTATGGAAGATGGAGGAAGCAAGAATCTAGCACATCTTTAGAGGATTACAGTCTTGCTAGAAAGGACCTCATAAATGGAACGAGGCGAGCCATGATGGGGCACGAAAAAAGGCTTGGCAAGAAATATTAGACAGAATCCAAAAGTATTTTTCTCATACGTGAGGAATAAGGGAATAATCAGGGAGAAGGTAAGGCCGATCAGGGATAGCGTAGGGAACTTCTGCATGGAGTCTGAGCAGATAGGGGAAGCCCTAAATGAGTTTTTTGCTTCGATTTTCACCAAGCAAAGAGAACGTGTAGTAAATGAAAACTTAGAGGAGCTGGGCCAGATCAGTCTTGACCAGGTCAAGATTGATGAAGTTGATGTGCTAGCAATTTTGGAAAACATTGAGATGGATACGTCCCCAGGGCCCGACCAGATTTATCCTACACTGCTCCGGGAAGCAAGAAAGGAGGTTTCAAAGTCACTCATGATGATATTTTCCTCCTCACTCTCCACTGGAGTCGTACCGGAGGATTGGAAGGAGGCGAAAGTTGTTCCTTATTTCAAGAAGGGTAATAGGGAAATCCCTGGCAATTAGAGACCAGTCAGTCTTATGTCTGTGGTCAGCAAAATTTGGAAAAAGTTCCGAGGGATAGGATTTATGACTATCTGGCAAAGCATAGTGTGACTAAAGGGCAGTCAGCATGGCTTTGTGAGAGGCAGTCGTTCCTCACAAATCTTCTTGATTTCTTTGAGGTGTCAAGACAGGTTGACTACGGTCAAGCAGTGGATGTGGTGCATGTTGACTTCAGCAAGGTATTTGAGAGGGTTCCCCATTGATGACTCATTCATAAAGTCTGGAAGTATGGGATACAGGGAGATTAGGCTATCTGGATTCAGACTTGGCTGGCTGGCAGAAGGCAGACAGTGGTTGTAGATGGAAAGTATTCTGCTTGGAGGACAGTGTTGAGAGGGATCCAACAGGGCTAAGTTCTTGGGCCTCTGATCTTTGTAGTTTTTATAAATGACTTGGATGAGGAGGTTATGTGTTGGGTTAGTAAATTTGCTGATGACACAATGGTTGGACGTGTCGTCAATAGTATAGGGGGCTTCTGTAGGCTGCAGCGCGACACAGACAGGATGCAGAACTGGGCTGAGAAATGGCAGATGAAGTTCAACCTGGATAAATGCGAAGTGATGCATTTTGGAAGGTCAATTTCGAATCCTGAATATAGCATTAAATACAGGATTCTTGGCAGTGTGGTGGAACTAGAGGGATCTGGGTGCACAAGTGCACAGATCCCTTCAAAGTTGCCATCCAAGTGGATAGGGTGTCAAGAAAATATATGGTGTTTCGGCTTTCATTAACAGCGGGATCGAGTTTAAGAGCTGCAAAGTTTTGCTGCAGCACGACCTGTCCCTGGTGAGACCACACACGGAATATTGTGTCCAGTTGTGGACGCCCTCCTATAGGAAAGATACAGAGGCTTTGGAGTGGGTGCAAAGAAGGTTTACCACGATGCTGCCTGGACTGGAAGGCTTGCTTTATGAAGAAAGTTTGAACAAGCTTGGACCTTTCTCTCTGGAGAGAAGGAGGAGAGAGGAGATCTGATCGAGGTGTACAAAATAATGAGAGGAATAGATAGAGTCAACATCCAGAGACTTTTCCCCAGGGCAGCATTGACTAGTACGTGAAGTCATAGTTTGAAAATATTAGGAGGAAGGTAAAAGAGAGATGTCAGATGTAGGTAGGTTCTTTACGCAGAGAGTTGTGAATGCATGGAATGCATTGCCAGAGGTGGTGTTGGAAGCAGTGTCATTGGGGATATTTATGTGACTTTTGGACATGCACATGGATAGCAGTGAGTTGAGGGGTGCGTAGCTTTCAGCTTCCTGTCACAGTTCCAAGTTGTGCAGGTTAGGTGAACTGGCCATGCTGAATTGTCGATTGTGTTCAGGGATGTTGATGTTAGGTGTAATACTCTTTGCAGGGTCAGTATAAACCTGTTGGGCTGAAGGGCCTGTTTCCACACTGTAGGGATTCTAAGAAAATGCAGGCTGCTGCAATATTCCAATGAAGCACAACCCAAGCTCGAGTAACACCTCACTTTACACTTTGGTACGTTACAGTCTGTAGGAGTTAATATTCAATTCCATAAATTCACTGTCTGAACCCATTATGGCTGTTCTCCCTTTTCCATACACTCTCCCTCCTGGGCTCCCTAAGTTCGTGTCTTGTTTATGTTGCATTCTATTATTTATATTATTTACACATTAATTTACAACCATTATATATCTGTGTCTCTTTCACCACAATTTAAAGCCCATTTATCTTTCGCACTGGGCCTACAAACACTATTTTCCACCTCTGCCAAGATACTAAAACACTCGTCTTTCAATCCTTTACACGTTTGAAGAAGATTTACACTGGACTTGAAAGATTAACATTGTTTCTCTGACTCACTGATTTCCTTCAAAAATGAAAAGTTACAGAACGCATTTTCAATTTAGCAAAGAGCATTGGATACAGGAAATCTGAAACAAAACCAAAAATTGTTGGACTTACTAGATGCTTTGAGGAACAGTCACCGAACCCGAAAGATTACCTCTGCTTTCATTCCACAGGTGCTGTCAGACTTGTCAGTGTCTTCAGCAATTTCTGTTTTTGAACAAGTTTCAAATATGTGTGTCAAAGCTGCTCACATGTCCCTGTCCAACAGGGAGCGCCATATACCGGGAAGCGAATGATAACGCAAGGTATACAAATTCATTTGTTCTGAAACTACATAAGGCAGGAATCACTGACACGACAGAGCTCTGAATCATGATCATGGAGAGAAACCGAGGGAAACACATTCGCTTTAAACAGAAGATGGCATTACTGGAGGGGGAAAGATTCAGAGGAAAACGTTAACTGCTTTTGAGGAATGTACAAATTCGAGGCATGGCATCATGGAGAGACCCTAACAGGATGAGAATTTTTCAGAAAGGAAGCGTTCCCACATCAGAAACCGGGATAGGGCACTGTGTACAGGGGAGAAGGGTGACCGGGTCCCCGTGCGAATTGAGGACAGGCAGCAGAATTGTATTGCAGATATTGCTGCTCAAACTGGACATTCATGTGATGCTGCAAATCATAGCAACTGTAGTAGCAGCAGCAGCAGAATTATATTCAACAACAATATAATCTCTCAGTCTACCATTACCATAAAGCCGATCTCCAAATCAGGGATGAGTGTGGGTGAACATGCCATGTCAGAACAGTGTGTACCTAAACCTGATGACAACCCATTCAAGCTACCGCACTTACTGCTTACATTAACAAACAGCAGAACTAACATCTGATAGAGAGGGCGGAATGACTCCAAGACTGTGGCCACTTCTTTCAAAACCAGCTATGAATTACTGCTGACCTGTCTACTCTTACTCTTATCTGTTAGAAAAATCCTTTTTCCTTTTGTTAGAGACAGTTCAAGAACTTCTCTCATATTACCATTTTGTTTACACCATTGAAATACTTACTGTGATTTCCCCTGTGAGGAAAGATGTAAAACACGGGTTTAAGTTATCTGTCTGCTCCCTATGGGCAATTATTCAGTCACACCCTCCAATTAACATCAGTATACTTTCCTAACTTAATTTCACCTAAGGTCACACACTCATCTTGAACTTTTTTTATATGCTCGGAAAAGCTCGTGCTGCTTGTTTTTTGTATTTCTTGCCAATTGACTACACCATATGATTTTTCTCTGTTCCTCCCTTTCTAGATTCATAGTCATATAGCGCAAAAACAGAACCCTTGGTCCAACTTGTCCATGCTGACCAGGTTTTCCAAGGTAAACTAGTCCCATCTGATTACATTTTGTACATATGCCTCTAAACTTTTCCCATTCATATGTTTGTCCGAATGAGTTTTAAATGTTATAGCCGTACTTGCATCTCCCACTCTTCCTCTGACAACTCATTCCATATACACACATCACCCTCTGTGTGAAAACATTGACGCTTCGTCCATTTCAAATATTCCCTCTTTCACCTTAAACCTATTCCTTCTATGGTTGAACTCCCCCATTCCGTGGAAAATCCCTTGGTTATTCACTCTATTCATACTTCTCATGATTTTATAAACTTCTACAATGTCATCCCTCAACGTCCTACACGCTATCTGACACTAACTTTACGAACAAGCATTTAAAGATAAACACTGCAAATTTAGAAACAGTGTTCAAATGACAGATAAATAACACTCAGCCCAAGCTTCATACTGTGATTTGTTTTCCTCCATGTTACAACACTAAGGCAACAGGAAACTCTTACGAGTACCAAGAAGAGGTCAAACACCTGAATTGCTTTCTCCAATCGTGTGATGATAGAACATAGAACATAGAACATAGAAGGATACAGCGCAGTACAGGCCCTTCGGCCCTCGATGTTGCGCCGGCCGAGTCCTACCTAACCTATACTAGCCCAATAACTTCCAAATGCCTATCCAATGCCCGCTTAAATGAACATAAAGAAGGAGAGTTCACCACTGATACGGGCAGGGCATTCCATGAACTCACAACCCGCTGTGTGAAGAATCTACCCCTAACATCTGTCCTATACCTACCACCCCTTAATTTAAAGCTATGTCCCCTAGTAACACCTGACTCCATTAGCGGTAAAAGGTTCTTAGTATCTACCCTATCTAAACCCCTAATCATCTTATACACTTCTATCAGATCTCCCCTAAACCTTCTCTTCTCCAATGAGAACAGCCCCAAGTGCCTCAGCCTTTCCTCATAAGATTTTCCTACCATTCCAGGCAACATCCTGGTAAACCTCCTCTGCACTCGTTCTAAAGCTTCCACATCCTTCCTATAGTATGGCGACCAAAACTGCACACAATACTCCAGATGAGGCCTCACCAGAGTCTTATACAACTGCAACATGATCTCTAAAGTGAAAGCGCATCTCTGGCCTGAACCATATAAGAAGGGGAATTCTTGTACCACACAGTCAGAGTGCAGCTCCCTTTCGCAGAGTGAGATGAAGGCTGAGTATACTTTTTGAAATTTGGATCACAGTGTGAATTCAGTGCAAAGGGGGAGAGGTGTTTTCAATAAGGTTTACGCCAAGAAGGAAACTGTCCAGAATGAGATGTGAGTGGGAGGTGTAAAACAGCATGAATGGAGAGGCCGAGCCACACTGAGACCAAAGGTAAAGTGGCAGCACAAAACGCAGCTTGATACTACTGCAGAGTAGGTAGACTTGATTAAAGAGCTCAGGTGAAATGGGTAGGGACCATAATGTGAGAGAATGTACTCTGTAATTTGAGAAGAAGAACCTGGAATTAGGTAGTGGAGACGAGCAGGGAAGAGGATGGAGCAGCAATGGCAGTGTTTTCGGGGTGGGGGGAGGGGCGGGACGGGGTAAATCAGGAAGCACAGCTGAAATTCATGCTTAACATCAGCTTATGGTCCCTGAAATAAACATTATAAATCTGGCCCTCCACTAATGCTCATCACTAGTATTCTTGAGAGCTTTTGTGAACGATGGTGTTTCACATGCTTATGGAGTTCTTCTTTTGAACAGAAACAATAATTACTGAGCGGTTCAGGATATCTGCTTGAACGTCTGCTCATGTATCCTCACTGACCTTCCTCTGGGTCTATTTTCAAAATCCGCTTCAGACTAGATGTGAGGCAGTAATTCTCAATTTAGATGCTTGGTTATTACATAAGGTTATTACATACTCCTGCCGATGACATAAGGAGGGAAGGAGCGTAGTCAGCACATCGAGATATTAAACAGGAACACCGGAGTCGCCAAGTCAGGTCCTTGAGCTCCTTCCAGATGACCAGGAGGTGGCCATTCAGCATATCGAACCACATGTACAGAAATAGGAAGATGTATTTGATGCCCCAACATAACAAAGAGTGAAGCAGAGCCTAAACAGATAGACTGTTCTATGTTGTTCCTCCTGGTACTTTACTCGTGGTACATATGTGTCACTTTAACTTGGTTTGCTGAACGTGAGAAGGAAAAGTGAATGATTTGTGCCAAGTCTCAAGGAAATGCCTTCTATCTCCGAGAAGACATTATTGCACTCCTATAGAGGTTAGAAGCTGGTGGGAATGGCGAACTATTTCAGGAGTAAGGCATTAAAGCTACTGGTAGATTTATGAACAGTGCAGAGACACGCATCAACTGCACATTTAGACGGTGAGAATTCATTCCGAGCCTGGAGCTCCCTCTCAATCAACATGGGGTCTCCACACTGGTACGTGTGCTACTTGGAATTACATATCATGGGGAAAATGCAATTTCTCACAAATCACCATCTTTTTTTCTGGACATAATAAATGTTAGTCCATCATCCTCAAGTTTAAATGTAATCGCTTGTTATTCTCTCACTGTGCTACGTATTTCGCAGGATTATACTCTCATATCTTTTATCAGTCAATTATCGTTTACACAATGCAATTCAATAATTTGTTTGCAAAGGTGCAAACATCTAATTGCACAGTTTGTATGCCTTTTCTTTTTTAGATTTCTTTGTAGCCTTACCCAAAAAGTAAATGTTTTGTTTACTGAACAGCTTTGGCCAACTGTCTGTGTGGCGTTTGCACATTGTCCCCGTGTCTGCGTGGGCGGGTGTTACGGTTTCCTCCCACAGTCCAAAGATATGAAGTTTAGGTGAATTGACTATGCTAAATTGCCCATAGTGTCAGGGATGAATAGAGGGTAGGGGAATGGGTCTGGGTGCGTTACACTTCGGAAGTTCTTTGTGGATCTGTTGGGCAGAAGGGCCTGTTTCCATACTGTAAGTAATCTTAAAAAAAGTGACCTGTTTATCGGGATTCAAGGGTCAGACACAAAATGTATTTTTAATGGGCTAAGAAACAGAAAGGAATAGAAGACAGAGACTGTGGAGACTGATGAGGAGTAAAGTGACATCCCCCCAGTCCCCAATGTCTTCTTGACAGACAGAATAACATCAAATGTAGAGAAAGAAACTGAATATATTTGGAAGAAGGAATTGCAAGTGACAATGTAAATTAAACAGGATAATTTGAAATGGAATGGCCGAATAACGATTGATCAGTGTATGCATCTGTGTGTGGGTGAGAGAGAGAGAGAAAGAGAGAGAGAGAGTGCCTCTGTGTCTGTGAGAGTGTGTGTGTGTGTGTGAGTACGTGTGTGTGTACGTGTGTGTGTGTATGAGTGCGTGTGCGTGTGTCTCTGTGTGTGAGTGTGTGTGGGTGCCTGTATGTGTGTCTCTGTGTGTGAGTGTGAATCTGTGTGTGTGGGTGTCTGTGTGTGTGTGTGTGCGTGTGTGTGTGTGAGTGTCTGTATGTGTGTGTCTGTTTGTTTGAGTGAGTGTGTGTGTGTGTGTAAGCGTGCAGATACATAAGAATGTTCATATGTGTGCACCATATTCAGAATGAACAAGACAGACATAGTTAACAAAAATGATGCACGTGATGTACAAAATTTATAAAAAGTTAACATGTTATTTAGTCTTCAGCTGAGATATTATGTTCCCCTTCTTTTAACGTACCCTCTACCTCCTGCCTCTTCCTTGCATTCCCAGACCTAATCTCTAATTCTTGTCAGGATATATGTTATAAATTCCTGCTTCTTGTGCTCCAATTTATTTCAGTTAAACAATTTTCTACCGGGAAACATATACATTGGCCTGCTGGGTTCTGTCAACAACTGTTGCCTGTCATATTGCTGGAGATCAAAGTTCTGGCATCAGACCGACATTTCAACATATAATTCTGTTGCACATACACTGTACAAAGGACCACAACACACAGGAATTGTCAAACCAAATGCAGAAATATATCTACATATATCAGTCATGTAGACTTCTCTATTTTTATATCTCAATGTCGAAATTCTCTCTCTATCTGTCTCTCGATTTCTCTTTTAATCTAATTGATACATCGTCCAATCGTTCTTTCCGTCCTATGCCTCAGACTTGCCTCCTTCTGTTTACAGCTATTGCTCACTTTTGAATGTGATGTCTTATAATTGAGTAATGTAACTACAAGACATGAGGGAGCAGTTGGCCAGAGTTAGTTGGAAGGGAAGCTGAGCACGGGAAGATGGTGAAACAGCAATGGCAGAGGTTTCAGGAGATAATTCAGCAGCACATCAGAAATTCACCCCAAGTAAGAAGAACAATATTCATCAGAAGACAAGTCAGCCTTGAATGATAACAAATTCAGGGACAGCATAAAAACAAAAGAAAATGCACACAATGTGGTGAAGATTATTGGGAATCCAAAGGATTACGAAGTTTACAAATTCGAGCATGGATAACTAATAACAGCAAATGGGAGGAGAGGGTGAAATATAATATTACGCTTCTTAATCGTGTAAAATAATAATAAAAACGATTTTTTAGATATATAACAAGGAAGACAGAGTAAAAAACAAACAAAGGACTGTTGGAAAATAAGGCTTGGGTATTTATGGGAAGCAATGGAATGGGAGAGGAATTGAACAGATACGTTACATCAGTCTTCACGGTGGAAGACACCATTAAAATGCCAGACTTCAAGACAGTCAGGGTATAGAGGTGAGTATACTGACCTCAGTAAGGAGGAGGTGCTGGGGAAGGTGAAGTTGAATCAATCAGCGAGACCAGTTGGACAACAGCTCGCAGTGACACAGAAGGCGATTGTTGTGGCATTGCTGGTGATCTTTCAGTAAACGTTGGAGTAAGGGAGGACTGGTAAATGTAACCTTCCCGTTTAAGGAGAGAGGGACAAGAAGACAGGAAATTATAGAAGGACTTATTGGATCTTTGGGTTTATGAAAAGATGTGTGGAATATAAGAACAAGGAAGTTGTGAAGTATATTGGAAATGGTGTGATTAAGCTACAGCATAACAAGAGTTACGTTTACAATGCCATTGTGAATAGCAGAGATGAAAGTCCGGTTAAAACAAAGGAAATCAGTTCGAAGCAGACAGGAGCATTAGTGACAAAAAGAATGTTTCCTAGATCCTGCAGTGAGAATGTTCAGATAAGATTGTCAGTAAACAGACAAAAAAGAATATGAAAAGCATAATAAAATCTGTTGCTGATAAGGTCTCAACGTGCAACTATGTCCCCAATCCATATGAAGCTGAAAAAGCACAGCAAGTGAGACAACATCCTAGGAACAGGAAAGTCAACGTTTCAGGCTGAAAGACTTCATCAGGATTGGAGTGAGGGAAGGGGAACCGGGAAGTAAATAGAGGGAGGGGCGTGGAGCTGTTGGAAGGGTAGATGGAATGGCGATGGGGGATGCAGGCAGGGAAATATTGTGATTGGTCAGTGGGAAGGATGCAACAGACATACGGTTGGAAGATGGACAACTTTGGTCAGGTCAGGGAAGAGGACATGGGGTAAGGCTGTGGGTTGAGAGACTTTGAAGCCAGTGAAGTCAATATTGAGACCATTGAGCTGTAAGGTCTCCAGCTGAAATATCAAGTTGTGTTCTCCAGTTTCTGTTTGGCTTCACTCTGACAGTGGAGGAGACCAAAGATGGACCTGTTGCCGGATGAACACGGGGAGGGGAGTGATTGAAATGGATGACAACTGGAATGCTGAGTTTGCTAAAGCGTGCAGAGAGCAGATACTACATGAATATGTCCCTGAGTCTCCCTTTGGTCTCCACAACATGGAGGAGACCATGTTGGAAGTTGGAGACGAGCTCGGTGGGCCAGGATCAGGCTCTGTGTGGAGCATTGGTGCTCTGCACGAAACAACCAACTCGACTTTCCAGTTACCATTCATTTTAATTTCCACTCCCACTCGCCCAGCGACATGACCATCCTTAGTCTGTCCACCGTCAGAGTAACACCACTTGAGAGATTACCTTTGAAACTGATAGCCCAATGTCCTCAATATTGACTGAAGCTGCTTCAAAAGCCCTCCACCCAGAGCCTTATCCCTTGTCCCTTTTCCCTGACCAAACCCACCTCTATCTGTTCCATCCTTCCCACTGACCAATCACAGCAACCTCATACCTGCATATACCTACCACCACTATACCTACACGCCGCCCTTCCATATCCCATCACTCCATTTCTGGGCTCCTCTCCCCCTCACCAGTCCTGAAGAAAGTTCCAAGATCAAAATACTGCCTTTGCTGCTCCTATAAGTCTGTCTGGTCTGTTGTGTTTATCCAGCTCCAAGTTTATTAACTCTTACCTCCCGCACCTATAGAACTTCCTCTCTCTAAGCTGTGGAACTAGGTGGTCTACATATAAGAAGAAATAAATTTGGATATTTGAAAAGAGCGTGGACACATTCATTATTTCTTAACAACTCAATACACACCTTCCAAATGAAGCAGCATTTCATTTGTACTCTTTCAATCGAGTCTCCTGTCATTGTTGCTCACAATGCAGGATTCTTTACATTGGGGAGACCAAACAGGAACGGTTTTGAGGAACACTCCCACTCTGTCTGTGGGAATAACCCGGACCTTCTCATTGCTTCCCATTTCAATAACGTACCTTGCTGTCATGCTAACATTTCAGTCCTGGGCTGCTGTAATTCTCCAATGAAGCACAATTCAACCTTGAGTAACACCTCACTTTAGACCTTGGTACGTTGTATCCTGAAGGATTTTTTATTCAATTCCATACTTCCACATCCTGACCACATTATGGCTGTTCTCCATTCTTCACACATTCTTTCTCCTGGTCTCCCAATGAACTTGCCCTGTTTGTGAATCATTTGTCTTGCACTTAATTAAGGAACCTATTTCCCCCTTTCACAAACTAATTAATACTCATTTTACATTTGACTCTCTTTTGTCAGAAATAAAAGTCAACGTATCAGTGGCATTGATCTTCCACACCATCTTGTTACCCGTCACCCCTCCTCTACCTCGCTGAAGGGATTCAAAAGTCTATTTTCCAATCCTTTTCTATTCTGAAAAGGAGTCACACTCGACTTGAAACGCTAACTGTGTTTCTCTCTCTCCGCAGATTATGCCAGATCTGCTGTGTTTCTCCAGAAATGGAAAAAGCACATTTTCAATTAACCAAATAACTCTGGATACTTGAAATCTGAAACGAGAACAAAAAGGAAACTATGAGCCTTGAATAATGTTCACTGCACCCAAATGATTAAGTCTGCTTTCACTACACGGATGCTGCCAGACCTGCTTAATTTCTATAGCAATTTCTGCTTTTCACCACGTTTCAAAGACATGTGTCAACTTGGCTCGAACGCCCTGTTCACCCTTTAGCGCCATATGCCTGGCAGTGAAAGATAACACAATTTCCGTGTCTCTGAAATGACGTAAAGCTGGCATCACTGACACTACAGAGTTCTTACTGTTAGTCAGGGAGAGAAACAGAGTAACATGCATTCACTCTAAACACAGAAGATAGCACATACTGGAAAGAACATAGAAAGAATATAGAACATAGAAAAATACAGCGCAGTACAGGCCCTTCGGCCCTCGATGTTGCGTCGATCCAAGCCCACCTAACCTACACTAGCCCACTTTCCTCCATATGCCTATCCAAAGCCCGTTTAAATGCCCATAAAGAGGGAGAGTCCACCACTGTTACTGGCAGGGCATTCCATGAACTCACGACTCGCTGAGCAAAGAATCTACCCCTAACATCAGTCCTATACCTACCACCCCTTAACTTAAAGCTATGCCCCCTCGTAATATCTGACTCCATACGTGGAAAAAGGTTCTCATGGTCAACCCTATCTAAACCCCTAATCATCTACACCTCTATCAAGTCACCTCTCAACCTTCTTTTCTCCAATGAAAACAGCCACAAGTGCCTCAGCCTTTCCTGAGGATTCAGATGATTATGTTAAAGGGTGTTGGGCAATGAGACAAATTGTAAGTGTGACACCATGGAGAGACCCTCAGTAGAATGAGAGTATAACATTGGAAGTGTGCCACATCAGAAACCAGAGTAGGTCACTGAGTACATGGCTGGTGGGTGAATGGGACTTGGTGTGAACTGGAGGACAGGCAGCAGGACTGTATTAGAGATATTGTACCTCAAACTGCGTGTTCCAATTGATGCTGTAGACCACAACAACAGAAGCAAAATTATATTCAACCATAATCTGTAACTTTTTGCCTGGGACTATCCCTCAGTCTCCCATTACCAATAAACGAATCTATGCTTCATCGACGAGTGTGGTGAACATGCCAGGGCAGAACTATGTGTACCCAAAACTGATCACAAACCATAAAGCTACCACACTTGACTGTTTGCATTCCAAACAGCAGAACTACCATCTGATAGGGAGGGCTGAATAATTGCAACACCAAAAGATCAGTTCGAAGCTCTACAGTCCTGCCACATCCAATCATAAATGGATTAAATAACTCACTGCAGGACAGGGCCCAATACATGTCCCCCTTCTTAATAATGGAACAGCTCTGCACATCAGTGCAAAAGGCAAGCATGTAGTTATTTGCGACATACTCAGCTGGAAGTGTTGAGTCAATGATTTAACTCACCTCATCAGTATGCCCACAGAATTACAGATGGCAGTGGAGGGTTGCTTTTCAAATTGGAGGCTTGTGACCAGTGGTATGTTACTCTATGCGACATGAAGAATCATCTGAACACAGTAGACATGACAAAGGCAATGTACAACAAGCCGTGTCTCTGGGGAAGCTGTTTCATTCCAGTTCCAAATCTGACCTCTATCTGGCAATGTAGAAAATTGCACAACTTTGACAACTCCCTTAAGAAGAGAATAATTAGAGTATGACCAACATCACCCCCTCCATTCCATCATGAAAGTCAAATGGTTGGGTGTTCTTTTTGACAAAGTTGTCAAGCAGCACAGAAATAAACTGCTCAGCGTGGTTTGCGATAGCTCCCTATGTGGCAACGGAAATGTCACTAGATTACTAATCCAGACCAGGCTAATGCTCTGACAGCTGGTGGACGTTAATAACAGTTAATAAAATATCGATATCTAAAATCTGGTGTCAGTAATAATGACCTTGAACCCAATGTCAATTTTAAACAGCAATTGTTTCCCCAATGTACTTTCAAGAAGTGAATCTCCCGCGTTTTCCTGGTCTAACCTGAAAGCAACTCCAGACACAGGTTTCAATGGTCTCTGAAACAGCCAAGCAAGGCATTCAATTGTATCAAACTGCTTCGAGGTTTTAAAGGATAAAACCGGACAGAACACTGGGCACTAACTTCTGCATCCGAAAAGGTAAACACAGGCCTGTCAACCCTACAGATACCCCCCTTCCTAACATCTGAGATCTTGTGATAACACTGACAGAGCTTTCCCACAGACTGCATACAAACATTGGGAAAAGAGTAGGTAATTCAACACAGTGAGCCTCCCACGTTCTCATCATGCAGTCCTCACTTTGTCCTAACGTAATGGAAGGATGTGATCACAGTTTCCAGAATGCTGAAATGCCGACATTTCGACAGTATCCTGTAACATGAGCCAGTGCTTCGTGGAATGATGGGTGAACAGGATATTGGTGTGATTTCAGGAGAGTTTTGGATTAACATTTGTTCTGCAGCTTTGTAAATGGGAGTTGGGTCAGAACAGACTTCGATCCATTGGGCTGAATCTAACAATAATTTATCTCAGTGGCATTTCCGTTGAGCGTGACAGAGGGATCGTCTACACGAGGCTGAGCTAGTTTCCTGGTGCTAACTTATCTAACTCACTTCATTAACTACCTATCCCACCCCATGGTGTCCCACTCATTCAATACCAGCCCGATTCTACCAACCATCATGGCTGGAGGGACTCAGCATCGTCTGGATGCCCACGGATATTCCGTGATCCCTGGCATTGGTGCCATCTTTAAAAGGCCAAGGGGCACACGGCTGACCTTTCTCAGTTCAGAGCTGCCCTGCACAGTTTACCCCAAGCATGGCAGATAAGAGGCAATTACACCACGGTTTGTCGACAGGGGTATGGAGGTCCTCGTGGATGGGCTAGCACAGAGAAGGACCATTCTCTTCCCAGAGGGGGCCACACCACCAGACCTACCGAGCATGGTCTGAGCTCACCACCCAGCTCAGTGTAGTATCTGCGGTCTGAAGAAATGTCCAGCAATACAGGACAAGCATCAATAACTTTCCCTGCTCTGTCAGTATAAGGGTCACTGTATTGTCTCTGCTCCCTCAGACTCACTGTATTTCTGTTATAGCACCGACGCCGAGCAAGGCTCATGTGCCATCACCCTCACTATTGCGTGCAACACCTTCCCTCTCTCTGTCTCTCTCTGCTTCTCTCAAATCCAGTGTACCCCCTACATTAAGAACGCTGCATGTGTACAACGCTGTGGACAGACCCGGACCGAAAACCTCTTCATTCCGTCCCCCTCCCCCCCCCCACCTAGAGCAGTACGATCACCAGGCCCCACACTCACTCACTCCCTCCCTTTCTCCCAATCCAGGAGAAAAAGGCTGGAATAGGACAGGAAAGGCCAAGCCGAGTGGTGGAGTGCCGGACATTTGTTCCCTTAGACCCTTCTCCCCGCCATGTGGGGAGGACCTTGGTTTGAGCCGGAGAGGACGGGATGCCTCGTGTGGAGATTCTGAAACATCCACGTCCCACGGACCGAGTAAGGAGCAATGTTCAGTGAATGGTAATTCTCACGTTAAACCCGCTGGCAGCTCCGTTCCTTTTCCCCCATCACAACTTAGAAACCTTGGCCCAGATGCCATCTCGCTTTTTTATGGAGCTGGTACAAATGGAATACCCACGGTCTTGGTGGGCAGGAGGGTGGGCTCATAACACATCATCAGCACCACCTCCCAGGAAGGGAGCACGGAGGCTCCTTCCTACACTCCTCCTGCAAACAGCTCAGATACTGAAACTAATCTGTGAAAGTTACTGCTCTCCTCACTTGTCCTGACATCTTCAATAATCTGTGCTCAAATATACCCAGGTCCTTCTGCTCCTGCACCCCGTTTATAACTGTACAGCCTGTTTTCCTTCCATAGTACATCACCTCATATTGTCCTGATTTGATTGTCGGATGAAATATACCTGAACTTAGAACATAGAACATAGAAAAAATACAGCGCAGTACAGGCCCTTCGGCCCTCGATGTTGCGCCGACCAAAGTCTACCTAACCTACACGAGCCCAATAACCTCCATATGCTTATCCAATGCTCGCTTAAATGACCATAAAGAGGGAGAGTTCACCACTGCTCCTGGCAGGGCATTCCATGAACTCGCAACCCGCTGAGTAAAGAATCTACCCCTAACATCTGTCCTATACCTACCACCCCTTAATTTAAATCTGTGTCCCCTAGTAACAGCTGACTCCATTAACAGAAAAAGGTTCTCAGTGTCTACCCTATCTAAACCTCTAATCATCTTGTACACCTCTATCAAATCTCCCCTAAACCTTCTTTTCTCAAATGAGAACAGCCCCAAGTGCCTCAGCCTTTCCTCATACGATCTTCCTAACATGCCAGGCAACATCCTGGTAAACCTCCTCTGCACTCGTTCCAATGCCTCCACATCCTTCCTATAGTATGGCGACCAAAACTGCACACAATACTCCAGATGAGGCCGCACCAGAGTCTTATCCAACTGCAACATGACCTCAGGACTCTGGAACTCAATTCCTCTACCAATAAAGCCCAGTACACCATATGCCTTCTTCACAGCTCTATTTACCTGGGTGGCAACTTTCAGAGATCTGTGTACATGGACACCAAGATCCCTCTGCTCATCCACACTACTAAGTAGCCTACCATTAGCCCAGTAATCCATCTTCTTGTTACGCCTACCAAAGTGAATGACTTCACACTTAGCTACATTGAACTCCATTTGCCACCTTTCTGCCCAGCTCTGCAACTTATCTATATCCCGCTGTAACCTGCCACATCCTTATTCGCTGTCCACAACTCCACCGACTTTCGTGTCATCCGCAAACTTGCTCACCCAGCTTTCAAGCCCCTCCTCTAGATCATTTATAAAGATGACAAACAGCAATGGTCCCAAAACAGATCCTTGTGGAACACCGCTAGTAATTGCACTCCAAGATGAACCTATTCCATCAACTACTACCCTCTGTCTCCTTCCAGCCAGCCAATTCCTAATCCAAACCTCTAATGCACCCTCAATGCCATACCTCCGTAGTTTTTGCATTAGTCTACCATGGGGTACTTTATCGAACGCCTTGCTAAAATCCATATACACCACATCTACTGCTTTACCCTCGTCCACCTCCTTAGTCACCTTCTCAAAGAACTCAATAAGGTTTGTGAGGCACGACCTGCCCTTCACAAAACCATGCTGACTATTCTTGATCACATTATTCCGATCCAGACGTTCATAAATCCTATCCCTTACAATTCTGTTGTTGTGGTTCTGCTCGCCGAGCTGTAAGTTTTTGCTGCAAACGTTTCGTTCCCTGGCTAGGGAACATCATCAGTGCGGTGGGAGCCTCGTGTGAAGCGCTGCTTTGATGTTTCTTCCGGTATTTATATTGGTTTGTTCTTGCCGCTTCCGGGTGTCAGTTTCAGCTGCAGTGATTTGTATCTGGGGTCCAGGTCGATGTGTCTGTTGATGGATGTTCTTGCCGTTTCCGGGTGTCAGTTTCAGCTGTAGTGGTTTGTATATGGTGTCCAGGTCAATGTGTCTATTGATGGAGTTTGGGGATGAAACCACTACAGCTGAAACTGACACCCGGAAACGGCAAGAACATCCATCAACAGACACATCGACCTGGACCCCAGATACAAATCACTGCAGCTGAAACTGACACCCGGAAGCGGCAAGAACAAACCAATATAAATACCGGAAGAAACATCAAAGCAGCGCTTCACACGAGGCTCCCACCGCACTGATGATGTTCCCTAGCCAGGGAACGAAACGTTTGCAGCAAAAACTTACAGCTCGGCGAGCAGAACCACAACAATGGATACCCGAGCTACAAATCTTCAATCAGACCTTACAATTCTCTCTAAGACTTTGCCCACAACAGAAGTGAGACTCACTGGCCTATAGTTACTCGGGCTATCCCTACTCCCCTTCTTGAACAAGGGGACCACATTCGCTATCCTCCAGTCTTTTGGCACTATTCCCGTAGACAATGACGACATAAAAATCAAGGCCAATGGCTCTGCTATCTCCTCCCTAGCTTCCCAGAGGATCCTAGGATAAATGCCATCAGGCCCAGGGGACTTATCTATTTTCATCCTTTCCAGTATTCCCCAGACCTCTTCCCTACATACCTCAAGGCCATCCATTCTAATCACTTGTGACTCAATATTCACATCAGCAATAGTGTCCTGTTCCTGAGTGAATACTGACGAAAAGTATTGATTTAGTGTCTCTCCAATCTCCTCCGCCTCCACGCACAACTTCCCACTACTATCCTTGACTGGACCGATACCTACCCTAGTCAACCTTTTATTCCTGACATACCTGTAGAAAGCCTTTCATGTCCCATTCTCGCTGCTCTTAGCTCTCTCTTTAGATCCTTCCTGGTTACCTTATAACTCTCAAAAGTTGGCATTGTCCTGTTGTTGTTGTACTCTGTCCTCCACACACTTTGCAATTCTTCCAGGTTTGGTGACATCAACAAGCATCGAAGTTGTCATAGTGTCACATTCCAGTCAAAATAACTGAAAGAGAATGTGGCGCTGGAAAAGTAGAGCAGGTCAGAAAGTAATGACTGCAGATGTTGGACATCAAAGCCGACAGTGTGGTGCTGGAAAAGCAAAGCATGCCAGGATAGAATCCGGATTACAGACAGGGCTGATGAAGGTCTTATACCTGTACTGCCAATTCTCCTGGTCTTCGGATGCTGCCTGACCTGCTGTGCTTTTCAGGCACCACGCTCTCAGCTTTGATCCCTAACATCTGCCGTCCTTACTTTCTCCTGCAGATCAATTGAAATACTGACAGACTCACTGGTGTGATCAAGGCATACACTGATATCAAACGAGCGTCAAAAATAACAACACACATCCCAAAGACCCAGAGAAAAAAAAAGTCATGCTGCAAACAGAGAAATAGAAACAATGTGGCACATCTTACTGAGTGGGTGAAATAGTGAGAATTTATCACAGAGAAAGAGAAATACCGATCGACTCCCATGTTTGTCTCGTGTCAGTGTATCTGTATATATGTGTGTGTGTGTGTGTGTGTGTGTGTGTGTGTGTGTGTGTGTGTGTGTGTGTGTGTGTGTGTGTGTGTGAGCTCATGCCCATTTAATCGTATGTCTGCATCTGCGTGTATGTATTAGAGTGTGTAACTGTGCGTATTAGCATTTGTGTGTATCTCTGTGTGGGACTGGTCTGATGGTCCCTGCGTTGCTTAATGTGATGGAATTCGACATTCTGCTGGCCTCTTCACTCCACTGCATAGACAGTGATGGAAGGTGAAAACCGTCTGGAATTCAGTCAGAGAAGGTGAGCAGCAGGTCACAGCATCATACAAGCTAACAGCAACATCAATAGAAATACACACAGACACACCCACACACACACACACACACTCACACACACCCACACACCCACACACATGCATGCAGTCTCTCTCTAGAGGGGTGCGGAGAGGATTTCAGCTGTACTGGGGCTTATATAGAGAAACGTCTGAACCCCCTCTGCCATGTAGAATTAATTTTTCTTTGGGAGGTATTAATGACAAACATTAAGGAGTGTTCACACAGCAGTTGTCTTCAGTGAACCATTGATGGAATGAGACGAAATAATTTCATTGCACGTTCTGCTAGTTGCATTTTATTTGCTCTACACTCTGACAAATGATAAGTGCGAAAGCATTCTCAATGACCCAATGGTGCCAGCAGATCAATGCTAGACATGTACACCTCCTTCTCTAATATCTCAGAGACAGCATTGCAAAAGATCAGACAAACTCCTTTCTGTTGCCAAGGCTATTCTGTGAAGCATCGCATAGCCGCACAATGTGAGTGATTCGCAGTAATTGATACATTCTCAAACAAACGATGAGCTCTCCGCTTTCCTCCTGTAGTCTAAAGATGTGCAGATTAGGTAGACTGACCATGCTAAATTGCCCATAATGCCCAGGGATATGCAGCTTAGATGGATTAGCCATGTGAAACACAGGGTTACCGGGATGGAAATGATTGTATGACATTCTATGGCAGGTCAGTGTGAACTAGATGGACTGAATTCCACACTGATCGGATTCTATGAAACGTGTTGGTTGCACAGTGGAGTTGGTGAACCAGCAGTAGTTGATATTACATCCTTTTAAACAAACGAGGAAACAAGGTATTATCCCCCATTTCAATTAATCCACTGTTCCCAAAATAAGAGCGATCCCATTACACAGTGTTACAGATGAGATCAGAACTCTGAAAAGTGATTAAGAAGTTAGTCTGGACCCTAACTTTTTCTTGTTTTAAAGGTAAATGTAAGGTGCCGTGTTCCAGATCCAATTTAATAGATCAAACGAATTGACATTACGCAAAGCATAAATTATTCGAACACGATAGTAAAAGTATAATCAAAGAAAGATGAACGTGGAATAACTTAACTCGATTGGAAAACTGAGCAAAACTTAAAGAATTGTTTTACTACTAAACAGTAACTGTTCCAATGTGGGAACAGCTCATAAATACACCCTGGGTACAAAATTCAGAAAAACAAATTGCAGGACAACGCAAATCCTGCAACCCAGAAGGGAAAATTCAGAGAGAGTAGCAGCCAGCGACATGTAGTACAGTTTCCAACCCTGTTGAGATCCCGGCTACAACTGCTGCAAACTACCGACTATACGCCCTGGTTCTATGAGAGCTTGACTGTAGTCATTGAGGCTGCTTGTATTGTGCCAACTTTAAGAAAAAAAACTAAGGCTTCACAAACTATTTGCTCTAGTTGCTCTGGAAGATTGCTCGATACCTGTGCCTGGAAATAACTTTAAAGAGCCCAGGATAAAATAATTTATCAAGATAGTCTGATTTCTCTTCACAGAAGTTGCCAGTTCCGCTGAGATTTTCCAAGAGATGCTGTTTTTTTGTTCCTGATTTACAGCAGTACGTTGTGAGTAGAGTTTTATTTTGATTTTCGTCTTGTGAAACTGAAACCAGTGAGTGCTCCAGGGATCAGTTTATATCTGTTATCAGAAGTTCTTTTGGTTTGCGGGAAAAAAAATCATTTGATTTAGAAACTTCCAAAGGTACTTCACTTTATTGTTTCTGAGTTGAAGCCCTTGTATTATGAAGGATATGCATTTTAGGTCTCTGTATAAGTGATTTTTCTCCTTTACTAAACAAGATCTTGAAAACCGTGTATCAGGTGAATACCTGATGGACATTCCCTCTTGTATGGGAGACTAAAACTAGGAAATCCATTTTAAGAATAAGTATTCACTTTGACACAGATATTGGAAAGTCATTAACTTTTTTTTATAAAAAGCAAAAGAATCATGGTCACAGAGTCGAACAACATGGAAGCACACCTTTTGTTCAACTAATACTACCAACCTAACTTTGGCCCATATACCTCTAAACATTTCCTATGCTTGTACCTACCCAAACATCTTTAAAATGTTGTAACTGTACCTGCACCCACCACTTCCTTTGAAAGTGCATTTCACACACTGATATCTCGATGTAAGAACAAATTGCCCCTCAAGTACTTTTGAAATCTTTCTCTTCTCACTTTAAAGTATTCTTGCTGATTTAGAAATCCTCCGTCCGAGGGAACAGAAACATGCCTTGCACTTTATCAATATTTCTCATGACTTTATAATGTTACCCTTGGATCTTCTGCAGTCTAGGGAATCAAACATATGATCCGATCCAATCTCTCCTTATACCCCAATCCCTCCATTCTTAGCAACGTTCCAGGAAATATATTTTAACCCTAATCAGCTTAATAATGTCCTTCCTCTGACTGAGGGATCAGAATTGGACTCAGTACTCCAAAAGAGGCCTTATCAATGCCCTGTACAACCTCAGTATGAAATGCCGACACCTATCGTGAAACGTCTGGTCGACCAAGGCAAACGTACTGAATGCCTTCTAAAATCCTTTTTCCATGTTTGATATAAAGTTCAAAGACTTATGTACCAAAATCCCTCGATCTCTCTGGCCTAAAGTACTACCTGGGGCCGTATAATTATGAGATGTACTTCATGCACTTGTTTATTTTATCAAAATGCAGTACCTCACATTTACTTTATCTAATCTCCATCTGTCACTCCTCAATCCATTGAACTAATTGAACAATATCTCCTTGCAATCGCAGACACCTGTCTCATTGCCCAATATAGCAGCAATTTTGGTGTCATCTGTAAATGTACCAACCATGCCTTCGATATTATCATCCTGTCCTTTTACATCAATGACAAATGAAAGTCCATCCAGTACTGATCCCTATGGAACACTGCTTGTCGCAGGCTTCCAGGCCAAAGCAAAATCCTCTATTCTGTCTCCTTCTGTAAAACCGAATTTATATCAAGTTATCAAGCTTACCCGCAATCCCATGTGCTCTAACTTTATTTATTAGTCTACCATGCAGAACCTAATCAAAGGCTTTGCTAATGTTCATTTAAACAACATCTACCATTCTGCTACAATCAATCTTTCTGTTTACTTCATTTAAAACAAACTAAAATCATGTTTGTAAGACATGATTCCTCTCATACAAAACCTTTCTGACCAATACAAATCAGCCATTCCCTTTCCAGTCATGTAAATCTTATCTTTCAGAATGTCTTCCAACAACTTACTCATCACCAATGTCAGACACACAGACTATCGTTTCCACGCTTTTCCTTCCAGCCTTTCTAAAGATGCAGTCTTACCCACCCTCCAGTCCTCCAGTAATTTACTTGTGTGTATAAATGATTCAACTATATCTGCTGAAACTTCCATAGTTTCAAAGAACAAAGATCAATGAAAAAATAACGAAGAATATTATAGCACAGGAACAGCCATTCACCCCTGCAAGCCTGCGCCGACCCAGTTCTTCTATCAAAGCATTTTTTCTAAGGATCTGTATCTCTTTACTCCCTGCCCGTTCATATATTTGTCTAGAGAGGTCTTAAATGACACTATTGTGTCCACCATAATACCACTACTGGCAACGCGTTCCAGGAACCCCCACCCTCTGCATAATGAATTTACCACATATACCTCCCATCAACAGATCCAATCTCATGGCTCCTAGAAATTCAGTTCGCCACTCTGGGAAAAAAATCTTCTTGCTATCCACCCTACCTATACCTCTCATGATTTTGTAGACCTCATTCAGATTCCCCCTCCGCCATCTCTGTCTTTCGAATGATAATAATCCTAATCTACTCAACTTCTCTTCATAGCTTGCACCCTCCATATCAGGTAATAGCCTAGTGAACCTCTTCTGCACTCTCTGCAAATCATCCAAATCGTGTTGGTAATGTGGACGACCAGAAATGTACCAAATATAACGCTGAACCATAGTCTTATTGAACTGTAATATGACCTGCCAAATACTGTACTCAATACCTCGTTTGATGAAGGAAAACATTTCATACGTCTTCTTGACAAATCTATTGACCTGCATTGCCACCTTCAGGGATCAAATGACTTGAACAACCAGAAATCTCACTGTACAATAATTTTCCTCTGACATTTCCACTTACTGTATAATTCGCTCTTGAATTGTATCTTCCAAAATGCATGACCACGCATTTGACAGGATTGAACTCCATCTGCAGTTTCTCAGCCCAACTCTCCAACCTACATATCTTTCCTTCCACAATGCCCTGGCATACACATGATCCTGTTCTAGAAATTGATCAATCTTTATGGTTTCTCAGACCTTGCATGCACACAACACCCAAATCGCTCTGTGCTGGTCTTTTGTTTTCACAGTCTCTCTCCATATAAATAATCATTTGTTTTTTTTTATTATTCAATCTGAAGTGCTAGACATCACACTTTATTACAATGAACTCTATCTTCCAATTACATAGTGCAGATTACTTACATCCTGATGAAACTATGCACTCCAACCTAGCTTTACCAGCATCGAATATGCATTGATTGCATTCTACATCCACACACACACACACACACACACACACACACACACACACACACACACACACACACACACACACACACACACACACACACACACACACACACACACACACACACACACACACACACACCCCAAAGAAAACCTTTAATACAGAGAATAAGCAACTGGGAGTCCAAGGGCTGACATTTGTGGTACTCCACTTATTATGGCTCTCTGAACTCACACAGACATATTCATCAAGATTCACTCCTTTGTGTCTGCACAAATGGTCAATCTCTGAACAATAACCCACAAGTTCCTACCTTGTGCAATACATACTTTATATGGTCGTTCACAAAATGCTTACCAAATCTAATTATACAATCTAAGGTTTCACTTTTATTATCACTGCTTCTCCTTTTCATATAACTCGATTGAGTCTGTTCAATTCCATTAAGTTATTGTAAATCACAGTTTATTTTCCTGAATAATGGACTCAAGCAGTTTCCTAATAATAGACGTAAGGCTACCTGGCCCTTATTTCCATGCTTTATGCCTTCCTCCTTCCTTGAAGACAGGCATCACAGTAAGACCTTTGAATCCACTGAAATCCCCTTGGACAGTAGTGATATTTCAACAAATGCCAGGAATATGTCTGGAGCACATTCTTTCGAACTCTGACTACTAGCTTTTGGTCGATAGTTTATTCATAATCATATCCTTTATCAAACGAGTTCTCCTGAAAAAAAAGGCCTGCGATCCTTTGGGATATTCTCTGTCGAAACAGTGTCACAACCAATATAAAATAGTTGTTTGAGTTATTTGAGAGTTTCCGTTTTTCCTCTGGGAATTTCACGATGTCATCTTCCAATTGTTCCAAAAAAAGGTTTTAGCTATTCTTTTCTTTTTCTTATCGTTATTTCCACATGGAGCCTCATGTCATTTTTGTTTATACTTTGCAACAATTGACCTTCCTAAATCAATTGTCTCCAACTTGATTCGCTTTACAGCTTTCAACTGGTGGCCTCTAAAAAAAAGTCCCAAACTTCTAGTCTAGCAGCAATTTTCATCATTTGTGCGCCTGTGTTGTCATTAGGTACTCACCCTGACTATTTTTGCTTATCATACAAAGTTTACAATCTCATCAATTCCTTTTTGATGTTTTAAAATTTGTTCACGGAATCATTGGCTAGGTCAGCATTAATTGCCTATCCCTAATTGCACAGAAGGCAGTTCTGAGACAACCATATTACTGTGGGACTAGAGTCACATGTAGGCCAGACCAGGTAAGGATGGCAGATTCCTTCCGTAAAGGACTTTACTGAATCAGAGATGTTTGCCCAACAATTGACAATGGATTCATGGTCATCATGAGATTTTTAACTCGAGATTGTTTTCATGGAAATAAATTTTCACTATCTGCCGTGGCAGGATTTGAACTCGGGTCCTAGAAAGTTATCGGAGCCTATTAATTCAACAATTTAGCGATAATACCACAAGGCCGTCGTCTCCCAATCATGCTCGATTGTTGTGAACTGTTAATATAAATATCTGTCAATTTTATCAACTGAACTTCCTTTCAGTCTATTTTCCAGCTCATTGTTAGCAACACGTTCTTGAGCTGTTGATAATAACACAAGAACTAGGAGCAGGAGTACCTTCGACCCTGCTCCGTCATTCAATAAGATTATGGCTGATCTTTTTGTGGACTCAGCTCCACTTACTCAACCTCTCACTGTATCCGTTATTTTCTTCCATTGTCAGAAAAAAAGCCTAATTTTAAAACAGTTTCCTGAATAGCGCCAATTACTTCCCGGGCAAGGAATTCCACAGATTAATAACCCTCTGGGTGAAGACATTCTTTCCCAATTCAGTCCTAAATCCTCTAATCTTGCAGCTATGCCTCTTATGCTAGTTTCACCAGTCAGTGGAAACATCCTCTCTCTTTCTATATGATCCATTCTCTTCATTGTTTTATATGTTTCTCAAATTCTCATTGTTCTGAATTCCAATCAATATAATCCCAATCTACTCAGTCTCTCCTCATAGATCACCACCCAACCCAATGCCGGAATGTACCTCAGCTGCACCCCCTCCAGTGCCATCCTTTCTCAAGTACCGAAATGAAATCTACACACAGTACTGCAGATGTGATCTCACAGCACCTTGTACAACTGCAACATTACCTTTCTGCTTTTCAACTCAACCCCTTGAGCAATGAAGGAGAGAATTACATTTGCTTTCCTAACCACTCCTTGTACCTGCAGTCCAAAAGTCTTTAATTCATGCCTGATCCTTCTCAAACTTCCAAGGGGTTTCCCCATGTGGATTCAAGTATGATCAGCTGACGATGACTAACATGGAGTTTCAATTGATTGACAGAGAAGAATTGTGAAAGTCATGAGTCAAAGTTGCTGATATCCCTGTCTGACAGGGAGCTTCACGTGTGACGCTTTGGGAAGTAAATGAAAATACAAGCAATGACACAGTGCCACCAGCTGTACAGGGTCTCAAATCATGGTCAAGGAGGGAAACAGAAAGAAACACATTAATTTTAAGCACACATCTGGATGGGAAAACACGTTTGAGGGTCGATGAGAAATGATTTGAGGAATGAGACTAATTGGAGAAGTGATGCCCGAGACACTGATAAGAATGAGAACTTTAAAATGAGATATTCCCACACCAGAAGCAACTGTAGGTCAATAATTATAGGGGTGGTAAATGAATTAGACTCCGTGTGTTGATGAACAAGCAGCAGAGTTGAGGATAAACTGAGGTTCTGGAGAGTATAAAGTGCGACGCCAATAAGACAATTATTAGAACAGTTGAGACTGAAGCAGACCGAGACATGGATGAATGTTTTCAGAAGCAGAGTGTCTGAGGCAGGGATACAGATCGAGGCTGCAATACAGATATTTATATTAGGAAGAAACTCCATTCACTTTAAAATAAAATGCTGAAATTGTACACAAACTTGTTCAGGCTCAGGTAAAAGCTGAGAGAGGAATAAAGTCAGTGCATGTGGGAGATCACAGCAGAGTTTGATGATGCGGACTCGTCTGTTATAACAGAACAGTCAGTATTGGTTAATTCAGGAATAATCTATGGATCAGAAGGCAGAAATAGAAATGAATTTATTTACAAAATAGATTCTTTCCACACCCTCATCCAGCTCATTTTAAAAACGACAAAGAACAGTGGACCAAAATAAATCCTTGCAGTACCACAGTGGTAACTGAACCCCTGGATGAACATTTCCCATCAACTAATACCGTCTGTCTTCTGTCAACTAGCCAACTTCTGATCAAAATCACTAAACAACCCTCAAACCCATGCCTCCGTATTTTGTGAAATAGGCTACCGTGGGGAACCTTATAAAATGTTTTACTGAAATCCACATACACCACATCAACCACTTTACCCTCATCCAGTTTATTGTCCACCTTCTCATATATTCCATCGGGTTTCTGAAGCACGACCTACCATTCACAAAACCATGTGTACTAGCCCTATCAACTTATTCCTTTCTAGATGATGTTAAATCCTATAACTTATAACCTTTTCCAATGCTTTATCCACAAATAAAGCAAGGCTCACTGGTCTATCATTCCCAGGGTTGTCTCCACTCCCCTTCTGGAATAAGAGAACAACATTTGCTATCCTCTAGTCTTCCAGCACGATTCCTGTAGACAATGACGACATAAAGATCAAAGCCAAACAGTCTGCAATCTCCTTCCTGGCTTTCCAGAGAATTGTAGGATAAACCCGTACAACCCAATGGGACTTATTTATTTTGACGATTTCTAGAATTGCTCACACCTCTTCCATTTGAACCTCAGTCCCATCTAGTCTAGTGGCCTGTATCTCAGTGTACTGCTCGACAACATCATCTTTTTCCAGAGCGAAGAATGACGTAAAATATTTATTTTGCGCATTCCCATCTCGTCTGCGTCAATGCACAGCTTCCCACTACTATCTTTGTTTGGCCATAATCTTACTCTAGTCATTATTTTATTCTTGAAATACCTAGAAAACTCCTTAAGATTTTCCTTGAACCTATCTTCCAACGGCTTCACATGTCCTCTTCTGGCTTGTTTCGTGTCTTTCTTGAGATCTTTCCTGGCTAATTTGGAGATCTTAAGCGCTCTAACTGAGCCCTTCATGTCTCACCATAACATCAGACTTATTCTTCCTCTTGACAAGATATTCAACTTCTTTAATAAACCACGGCTCCCTCGCTCGACCACTTCATTCCTGTCTGACAGGCATATACTCTTAAAGGACACACAGTAGCTATTCCTTGAATAAGCTCCGCATTCCAATTGTACACAATCCCTGCAGTTTCCTTCCCCATCCTATACATTCTAAATCTTGCCGCATTGCATCCTATTTAAGCTTTCTCCCAGCTACTACTCTTGCCCTGCCGTATATACCTATCTCTTTCCATCGCTAAAGTAAATATAATAAAATTGTGATCGCTATCACCAATTTGCTCACTTACCTCCAAATCTAAAATCGTGCCCAATTCATTACCTAGTACCAAATCCAATGTGGCATCGCTCCTTTTTAGTCTGTCTACATATCGTGTACACATTGGACAAAAACTGACACATCTAAAGTACTTGCACGATAATGATCCCAGACAATATTTGGAAAATTAAAGTCTCCCATAACAATTACGCTGTCACTCTCGCTCGTGTCAAAAATCATTTTTGCTATCTTTTCCACTACATCTCTGGAACTATTTGGAGGCCTATAGAAAACTCCCAACAGGGTTACCTCTCCTTCCCTGTTTCTAAAACCAGCTCTTACTACCTCAGCAGACGAACACTCAGACGTCCTTTTTGCCACTACAATACTGTCCTTGATTAACAATGCCACACCACCTTCCCCAACGCCCCCATCTCTTACAGTCTTCCCTCTTCTTACTGAAACATCTAAATCCAGAATCCTGCAATAACCTTTCCTTTCACTGCTCCACAATGTCTCCGAAATGGCCACAACATCGAAGTCTCACGTTCTAACCCATGCTGCAAGTTCACCCAAGTCATTCTGCATGCTCCTTGCATTAACGTAGACACACTGCAAATCAGCTTCTTGCTTGATGGTGCCCTCTTGCGACGTTGAAACCATTTTTCTTACCTCACTGTTCTTAACCTCCTGTATGTTGGAACTACAATTTTGGTTCCTATACCCCTGCGAAATTAGCTTAAACTGTTCCGGAGAGTATTTCAAATTCTCCCTCACTCAAGGCTATTGCTACCCCTCTGGTTCAGGTGAAGAGCATCCTGTTTGGAGATGTTCCATCTACCTCAGAAAGAGACCCAATTATCCAGGAATCCAAAACCTCTATCCTGCATCTTCCCTTTGGCAATGTGTTCAGCTCCTCTGGTTCCCTATTCCTCACCTATTAATTTCATGCAATTCTTTGTCATTATTTGTCATGGAATCTGCAATATGCCTCACAGTAAATCATTACATTTCCTTACCAGCATCTTCAAAACGAACAAACAAATCCACCCCGAGGGACAAGAGCAGCAGGTAGGTGGGAACACCACATTGACACGTTTCTCCGCAAGTCACGTGCTCATCCTGCCTTGGAAACATATTGTTCATTCAGAGTTTGTGTGTCGAAACTCTCGAATTCCCTCTGAATGTCATTTTGGTGCTATCTACACCAAATAGCCTTCAGCAGACCAAGAAACAATCAATTGCAAGATAACCTGCGAAGAACAATAAACAATGGCTACATAGACATATTCAACACATTACAAGTTATTCGGTTCACTGGTACTTCTGAGATTATTTTCTGTCATCCACCCGGAAAACAGAAACAATGTGCACACCTCGCATGGAGTAGGTTCTCTCCATCAGCTAATGGATACATCAATGGACAGCATTGTGGGAGATGATGTAATTTACATCTACTCCTCCCTGGGAAGTTCTGGATCATAGGAACTCAATAAAACCATGACGTTCATGGTTAATGTGAGCCCAGTCTTCACCTGGTGTAAGTCTAAATAATTTGTTGAAAGGGATTGGGTGACACAGCTGTGACACAACCTCTTCTTTGAACAAGATTTGCCTCACTCTGTGCTCCTGCTTTCCCAATTTGTTGGGGAAGTGTTCCTGGAAAACTCAGGATGTATTGGTCATATCCAAACTGCCTCAACTCCCTGCCCTAGCCCAACATCGTCCTCCGACCGCTTTACATGGCTTTCCCCATTCTAAAATGCTTTCTCAGTTTGTCAGTCACATTGAATATCCTAAGTGAATCTATGCTGCAGCTCAAGCACAACTGAGGAAAGCTCTCCAATTACTTTCCACAGAGTTAAGTATGTTACTTCCCACAAATACACAGCATGACCACTTATTGGTGATTATCATAGTTTCGTTCCCTGATCTCTTCTATTCATTTCCCTTTCTTTGGAGACAGTGTCAGATGTTCCAGTACTCTCAACAATTTGAATATTGGGACACTCCATCTCTCCAGCGAAATGAATGACTGTGTATATTGTACCATTTTCTGATGGTCAGCATCTTGAACACCAACACCAGTAGTACCTTTGGATGTAACATTGAAACATAGAAAACGTAGAAATACAGACGATAGAGGAGGCCATTAGGCCCTTCGATCCGGTCCCATCATTCATCGCAACATTGCTGATCATCCACCTCAGTAGGCCTAATGCTGCTTTCTCCCCATATCCTTCGCCCAAAGTGCAATAACGACCCACCTCTTCACAACGTTCAAAGTTTTGGCATCAACTACTTCCTGTGATAATGATTCCCAGAGGCTCACCACTCTTTGGGTGAAGGAATGGCTCCTCATTTCTGATATTAATTGTCCACCCTAAATCCTTGGACACTGACAGGTCTGGACACACTCACCATCGGGAATATCCTCCTGCACCTACCCTGTCTAGTTCTGTTAGAATTCTATTAGTCAATCTGAGATCCCCGCAACGCATTCGTCTGAACTACAGTGAAAACAATCCCTATCCTAGTCAAACACTGCTCATAAATCAGTCCTGCCAAACCCGGAATCAGTCTGGTAAACCTTCACTGTTATCCCTCAAGAGCAGCAAAATCGCTCCTCAGAAAAGGAGACGAAAACTGCACACAGAATTCTAGGTGCGGCCTCATCAATGCCCTGGAAACCTGCAACAACACATCCCTGCTCCTATACTCGAAATCTCCCACAATGAAGGCCAACATACCTTTGGCTTTCTTTACCGCCTGCTGCACCTGCATGACAAATTTCAGAGACTGGTTAGGCAGGACACCAAGGTCCCGCTGAGAAATCCCGTCTCCCAATTTATAGCCATTTAGACAGTAATATACTTTCTTAGTTTGCTTTCATAGTGAATAACCTCGCATTTATTCAAATTATACTGCATGTGCCATCGATTTGCTCGACTCACCCAGATTATGCTGAAGAATCTCTGCATCTTCGTCACTGTTCACCCTCCCAGCCAACTTGGTTGCATTTGCATTTGAGATTATACTTTTCTCTCCTTCATCCAAATCATGAATATGTATTTTGAATAGCTGGGGTCCCATCAGCGTCCGCTGTGGCAACCAATCACTATTTGACATCACTTGGCCTGAATCCCTGTTTACCCTTCCTCGTCAGAGATTCATCGAGATGCTTTTATAATGTTGTACTTGTAAGAGGCACCACTATTTCTTTTGGCAGTTCATTCCATATTCGTACCACCCTCTGCATGAATAAGTTGAATCTTACATCTCTTTTAAGTCTTTCCCCTCTCACCCTAAATAAATGTCCTCTAGTTCGAGACATTCCCACTCCAGGGAAAAATACCTTTTCTATTAACACTATCCATGTTCCTCGTGATTTTATAAACCTTTACAAAGTCAGCCAGCAGCCTCCGGAGGTCCAGGAAAAAGAGCTCCAGTCTATTCAAGCTCTCCCTATAGCTCAAATCCTCCAAACCTGGCAATATTATTGTCAATCATTTCTGAACTGTTTCAACTTTCAAAACATCCTTCCGATAAGAGGAAGACCAGAACAGCAAACAATATACCAAATATTGCCAAACCATTCCTGTAATGCCCCAAATTGACCTCCCAATTACCAACTCAATGCTCTGCCCAATAAAACAAAGCATAACAAAAGTCTTCTTCACTTTCCTCTTTACCTGCGACTTCAATTGCAAGGAACTATGAAGGTGCACTCCAAGGTCCCTGTTCTGCGACACAGCCCCAAGACATTTCCATTGACTGTAGAAATCCTGCTATGATTTGCCTTTCCAAAATGCAGCACCTCACATTTAGCTGAATTAAACTCCATCTGCCAGTTCTCGGGACTTTTTATTCTGAGATAGCGATCTTTGCTGTCCACAAGACCTCCAATTTTGGTGTTATCTACAGATAACTATACTTCCAGACCATCCATATAAATGATGAAAAGTTATGGAAACAACACTGATCATCGTGGCACCACCACCACCACACTCGGTGTTCTACCTTTGAGCCAGTTCTGTAGCTAAATGGCTAGTTCTCCCTGTATTCCATGTGGTCTAACCTTGCTAATCGGTCTAGCACCAGGAGCAGTATCGAATCCTTAGTGAAATACATATCGATCACACGTACCACTCTGCCATCATCAATCCTTTTCATCACTTCTTCAAAAAAACTCAAACAAGTTCGTGAGACATTAGTTTGCACACACAAAGCCATGTTGTTTAAACAAAATCAGTCATTGTCTTTCCAAATACATGTAAATCCTATCCCTCAGGATTCCCTCCAACAACTTGCCCACCACTGATGTCTAGATCACTGGTCAATTCTTCTCTGGTGTTTCCTTACCATCTTTCTGAAACAGTGGCACCATGTTAGCCAACCTCCAGTCTCCTGGCCCCTCACTTGTGACGAAGGATGATACAAATATCTCAGCAAGGGGCCCAGCAACCAGTTGCCGAACTTCCTATAGAGTTACAGGGTCAGGTCCTGGGAATTTATCCACCTATATGCATTTAACACATCCAGCACCTCCTCCTCTGTAATATGAACTTTAAAAAAAAGATTTCACCATCTACTTCCCACATTCTATAATCTTCTATGTCCTTCTTCACAGTTAATATTAATGCAAAATTTTCAATTAAGTCTCCCCATCTTCTGTGGTTCCACATGTAGGCTGCCTTGCTGATCTTTGGTTTTCGCTTAAACTTGTTTGATAAGAGTTAAAGCTAACGAATGGATATTATGACACGTTTCAATCCTTTTAGAATTTAAAAAAAGGACAGTAAGTCTGTGCAACACGCCTAATACAGTAAATAGTATGATAGAGACACTTACCAGGGACACCAATGATAGCGAGGATGGGATAATAACCAGCTTGGATCACCCAAAGTACACACGTGATCCGTGTTGACAAGGTTGGCCACTCCTGAGAAAGCCAGGAAAGACCAACGGATAAACTCCTGCCCATTGTCATTACATGCCAGTTTAATGCTATAAAACTATGATTCATTGCTGTAACATTCCAGTTTAATGTTGTTATATTCTGATCCGTTGCTGTAACATTACAGTCTAATGTTCTCAGACTCTGATCTCTTCTCTCCTTTTCTGTGGAGCTGCTGATCCCTGTTAGTGTCGAGATGATGTTTCTACAGATGCTATAGGCTAGCTCATTGATCGGACTCTGGTATTAATAGAAGAGAGAAACTCTCCAGCGATAATGTTAGAATCCATGGAGATTTGCATTAATTACAGTCACTGAACACAGAGCTCCAGTTAACTTCTTTCAATCTAACACCTTTTCTATGACAATGAAGCAGCACATTTAAGAGTCTAAATAGAAGACTTTGCGATCATTGAGGGAAGAATGGCTGGAAATAGTGGGGGGGAATGACCAGAATCATTCTAAATTCCAACAATTTCATTATCAAGTTGCCTTCGAAATTTGCAGAGTACGAAATCTGGAAATAAAATAAGCTGTTGATTAGAAAGCATATTGTGTGTGTGTATATATATATATATATATATATATATATACACACACATATATATAAAATACAAAGAGAGAGAGAAAAATTAGAACAATCTGGAGATGTGAGTGGAAAATTGTGCATAGCGAGTTCGATTCCTTCCTTTGACACAATGGGCTGAAGGGCCCATTTATGATTTCGAGATGTTTGTGATACATTGTGCATCAGAACGAAATATGTTCAAATTTTATTGAATTAAATTAGTTTAGGAATTATAATCCTATTGATTAAAGGTGAGTGAGAGTCTGCATAAGACAATAATCAAAAGAAAAAAAAACACAAAACAGTGGGAATGCTGTTTATATAATGTTCCCCAGTCATCCGTGTTTGAGCAGTGCATTTTTGGAATCATGTCAAATAAACTCAAAGCAGAGTCGAGTGATGGATTCTTGAGGAATGAGGAGCGAGTTCTGACAATATGCACAAAACAAAGAAGATTTGAAACAGTGAGCATCAACAGTACAATTTGATGAGAATGATTATAACTGCATTTGAAGCATTTTCAGAGACAGTTTACTTGTTTGATTTGTGCATCATCAGTGGGAATGGTGAGAGTTGGGCCTATACACACGGGAGTTTATGTGAAGAAGCAGTGATCTTATTCAGATGGAAATGTTACAGACTTTATTTGACAGGTAGCTGCTAAGATCATGCTTCCCCATTCCCGGGTGCCAGAAGTAGGCTGCACAGTTTATAGTCTGGGCCCCACAAATTTTAGGTGAAAATAAGCAGGTATTTATTATCTCAAAGGTGTTATAGTTCAAGAATGCAGTCTGGACACTATCGTTTTCTTAGTTTAAAGTCAGAGGTGAGATTGATATTTCAGAAGGGTTGGAGCTGGTCAAGTCACTTGGTTTCACGCAAGCAGAAACAACAAAAAAGAATTTAGAACAACTTTACCATTGATAAATTTAGCTGATGCGATACAGCAACATTACTGCTGCATTGCTCCAATCATGTCACATCCCATAAACACATTCCTTGGCAAAAAGGCAAATTCAAACACAGATTCTTCGAGGCAGGAGAGAACATCATCCAGAGAGATTTCAGAGACAAAGTCAGTTAGGAATCATTTTCTGAAGTTTGCAAGCTTCCTGGTCTCCAGCAACTTGTGACTGCCAGAGCTAAACCAACATGAGAATAAATCTGAACTAGGAGAACTGACCACTCACGTGCCACTGCTTAACTAGGTTCTTCCCTCGAAATCTCTGTTTTTAAGACTTTTCTTTAAAAAAACAACAAAATCACCTCATTAAAATGGCAGCAGCGTCACCCTCCTTCCTTAAAAGAAGAAACACCAAAGTATAAAGTTGAGTTCATTTGATACTCTTTAGTCTTAATTTGTTAATACACTAAAGCATATATACATCACATTGACAATAATCATGCACACATTCACTAATACAGGTTATTTCAGTCTGTCCGCTCCTGCCATGAGGGCGGTGCCGAGTTGGAACGCTGGGTTATGGCTCAGAGAATATCTCCGGGATGAATGCACGAATCAGCCCCTCCGCCCCATGGCCAAACACTTTAACTCCCCTTCTCACTGTTCCGAGGTCATGCAGGTCCTGGGTCTCTTCCAATGCCAATCTCTATTCAACCGACGCCCGGAGGAAGAACGCCTCACCTTTCACCTTGGGACCCTCCACCACACGGCATTAATGCAGTTGCCTCCTTTTTCCTTAGTTCCGCTCCCTCCATCTTATCCCAGATCCAATCGCCAACTTGGCACCAAACCACTAGACCTGTCCCAGATGTCTGTCTGCCTTCCCACCTCTCCGCTGATCCTTCTCTCCTACCTACCTCCTTCACCTCCACTTCATCTACCTAACGCACTCTCAGCTACATTACCCCCCCCCCCCCACCACCCCCCCCCCCCCCATTTACCTCCCAGCCAATGAACCTACAAGCCTCATTCCTGATAAAGGGCTTATGATCAAAACTTTGATTACCCTGCTGCTCGAATGCTGTCTGATCTGCTATGTTTTTCCAGCACCACACACTCGAATAAGGAACATTATTGGCCACATCAAGACTTAAATGGCGATACCAAGTTCAAAGTCTCCTTCTCAATTGCTGTACATTTCTGTTGATGAATTTTCAATTTCCTGGAAAAGCATCTAATAATTCTTTCTATCTTCTAGTTTTCGTCTTGTAAGAGTACAGCATTTACACCCACATCACTCACACCTATAGTCATCTTGATATACTTTGCATAGTTAGGTGTGGCTAATACAGCGGCAGTGAGTAACACAGCTTGCAGGCTGTCAAATGCTTTCTGACAGGGTGTTGTTCAATGAATTTTCCTGCATTACTTCAATAATTCAGTGAGTGGAGCAGCCACACTTTTAAATTTCGGAATGAATTTCCAAAATAACCCCCTCAGTCCAGGCAATCCCTTTTTTACAGGGTGTGGGAATTTCCGGAATAATCTGTGTTTCACATTCCGTGAGGTCCGATAACATGACCCACGTACATGACTTTGTCTTTGACGAATTCACTCTTAGCCAGGTTTATCACCCAGCCTCTCTCCTGAAGTCGTTCGAACAATTTGCTTAATTCTGCAAAACTGCGACTGACAAAGAAGTGAATCTGCATGCTACAGCCTTTTCTGCTTGAGTTCATAGATCTCTGGACATCGGAGTGCATCTAGGAAAAATTAACAAACAGTGAAATTCACAGCTGACCATGGAGGAACCTGTTTGGGAGACTCACAGCACAGAAACAATAAGTTATAGTTTTAACATGTAACCTTAATTTATGTTTACGGTAGTAGGTAGAAGTAGTGAGTTTTTTTTCTTGATTGCATGATTTATTGAAATCATTCTACTCATTAGATTTTAAAAATGTAAAACACAAGTACTATGTTAGGCCGAAGAACGTTTTTAGAGCAAAAGACAGTCCTATTTTTTCCATCCGTAAATTGTGAAGGAAAAAAGATGATCTTTAATAGACTGATAGGATCTTCTTATCGGATGTAGGAGTTTAGGGACATTTCGCATGTTACTTATAAAACATCAGATCGTTCCATTAGTTTTCATTTTATCAAAGTACTAACTTCAAATTTTATTGGATTCTAGCATATTGGGGCATAATTCAAACTGCTTGGGCAAATTTGAATTATTTTTCCACAGCAAAACAGCTGTACAATTGGTTTTGACCTAGTACGACATTTTTACCTCGTTCAGAACAATTTGTACTGTGTTAGGAAGTCCTTACTGGCTCTTCAAATTTCCTAAAGGTACAGTACACTTGCACTTTGATAACAGGATAAATAGACAAAGTATTAAATGGATATTTGACCGTTGCTTGCAAATGGGACGAGATTAGTTTAGGATAACTGATTGGCATGGATGAGTTGGACTGAACGGTCTGTTTCTGTGCATCACATCTCTCTGACTCAATCACTCTAAATGTTCTCACTATGTATGCCTAAAAATCACCAGGTTATCCATACATAACAAACAACTGGGTAATATTGAAATGACTTTATTGGTTCCTACTTTGAAATGTGGCTGGTGTATTTTTCATAACAAATAACATAACTCTTAATTATATAGTCTATTCGGTGTTTCAAAACCAAAAATTGTTTCTGCTCTTTGAGGTAAGGTACATGCGAGCAAATATATGTCTGTCCCAATTCCCAATACTGTCTTCCAAATGTGGAATCAGGTGTGAATCAAATTTTGCATCTGTACTGACATAAACGTTGTGTACCATCTGGTTTTGAAACCATTATCATGGGTGAGCTCCAGTCACTACAAATAAATTTGCTTATGTTGTCCTGGAGCATGCGTTCAATCTCATTTTTTAACAAGTGAGCCAACGTCAGAGGGCCGGTATGTGGCCCTCTAACCACCTGTTGAAGGAGCAGTGCTCCAAAGGCTAGTGCCTCCAGATGCACCTGTTGGACTTCCACCTTATGTTGTGTTGTTTTTATCATTAGACTATTAAGTCTACAAGGACGTTGCTTAAGTGGAACAGCACTTCATCATTTTCCTACATCATGCATAATTCGATTATTACTTCCCCGTTTATTCAAATATATTTCCCCATGCGATACTACTAACTGTTTCTGGTCATGTTGATTTTCTACTGGAAGGTAATGCAATAATCTAATACAATTTTGACAATATCCTCATTGAACAGTCGAATCTGAGGAATGTCCACTTGAGAATCCTCTGAATTGTGTTCTTCATTATGTGCTGTACGCAGTAAGTTAGTCTCCTTTTTCACTTTTCTGCCAAAATATGTTATGAGCATATTAACATGACGCACTCAATGAGACTACATTCTGCCTGGAGACCTTGTCAAATAGTTCACCTCAATCAATCTCCCTTCGAATCGATAAAGTCAATGAAACGTTGCTTTTAAGGTTCATTGGAAGCAATATTAACACCTTATCTCTGACAGTACAATTGTGAGTTTTTGATTTTTTTTCTGCTTCCTGTTTCATCTCATAATCTGATATTTTTAAAGATCAGTGTTGTAAATTCCCCCACTCTATTTACCAATTCGCAAAAAAATGACACATAGTCCAGAGATGTGGTCTCTAAATTTGTCTCAGCAATTTCTCCTTCACCAATTTTAGTGACTCTCTCACCTCGTGCCCAAAAACCTCATCCAAATGGACTGAATTTGATCGATCTATTTATTGCAGCTCTAATGACAAAAAGGACAAACAGAATTCCTTCATCGCCGTCATCTGGATTCTCTTCATAAAACACCCTGAACATGGTCGTTAATGTCTGATTTCAACTTTCTCGTGCTCCTTGCGATTCTGGATGATCGGCAGTTTATTTGATTTGTTTTATTCCTGAACTATTCATACGTTTCCTGAATAACTTTGATATAAATTTTGACGCTTGATCTGGTTTTAACTCTGTAGGTAGTCCCTATCTAGCCAAAAATTTGAGCAGCTCTCCTACAACACTTTAACCTGTATTATTGCTTAAAGAAATGGCCTCTGCAATTCTTGTAGACACATCCATGATTGTTAACAAATACTGATTCCTACATATTGATTGAGGCAGGGGTCCTACACAATCAATTAGGATTCTTTTTAAAGGTTTCCCAAATGCAGAAGTGGTGCGGATTTTATTACTGCCTGTGCTTTTCCAATTACTTGACATGAATGATCTATCTGATAAAATTCAATTACATTGTTACGCAGTCCAAGCCAGTAAAAATGTTTTTGTCTTTTTTAGCTTGAGTTTCATAGCCTCTATATGACCACCTGCTCGTCATTTATGTTCTCCCAGCAACACCAACACTGTGACTTCATATGGCCTACTTTATAGCAGTGAAAACACCGGAGCTTTTAACTTTTCTTTCCACTTCATTGGTTTCCATTTTACCCTGTGGTAAGTTATCTTTATTATCTTCACCGTTATCGATCTTTCCCTCACTGAGAGAGGCTTTCTCTATTCCCCAAATTCTACCCCCCCCATGGATTGATATTGACTTTGGAAGCTCAATTTTGGTTTACGAACCAAGTCATAATCATCAGACATTTCAGTACTCATCTTGCTAATTTAACTCTCTGATCTTCCACTTGAGTTCTCATTATCTCAGGAATTTTTGAACTCCTTCGAAATAATTGTCCCTCTAAGAATGTCACATGTTTTTTTTTTAATTCCCTTATTCACCAATCACAATTCCTTACTTTGATTCTTCCAAACTCAATGTGCATTTGACTACAGTTCCTCCTTCGACTTCTGCATTGCTATCTGTAGGATGCTGGCACAAGCTCTTATGCATTTAAGATGGATTTCTTCATCTCCTCTTAGGCCTCAGATATCTCCTCTGACAGTGATGTGAGTACCTCACGAACTCTACCTTTCAGCTTTACTTTGATCAACAAAACCAATATGGTCACTGGCCACTTAATTGTTTAGTCACTTACTCAATTAAGTTGAAAACGTTTCTACACTCTTATCATCAAATTTAGCAATGCTTATGTATATTTGAAGAGATCCTCAACAGGACTTTGGCAACGATGAGGTTGTTCATCCTCTCCTCATTAAGCTGACCTCCTACTTTCACCTCCATCCTCTTACAGCGACTTTAGTAAGTGCCAATTTCTGAACTTTAATCACCTGCCATTGTATTCTAGCCATTTCCAAACACTCCATTGGCATTTGCACCAAATTTAGTGCCGAGCTATTGCTGTAATTACCTCTCCTTTTCTCACAGACAAATGCAAATCCAAAGAAAGACAATCAGGAATCATTTGCTAAAGCTTACAACCTTCCTGGTCTCCAGTATCTTGTGACTGCCCGAGGGAGAGCAAACGAGAGAAAAACTGAACTGGGGGAACTGGCCATTCTCCAGCCATTGTTAAACTAAGCTCAAGAGATTAAATTAAGCTCTTCTTAGACCGCTCAGCACCTCTGTCTTTAGAAACTCTCCTTAAAAAAAGGACAAACTCACCTTGTTAAAGTAAAGCATCATCACAAATGTAATTCCTGCTTTAAACAGATCTTTCCAGGGAGCAATAGAGACTTTTGATTCCTGATTGAATACTGAATTAAAGGTTGTGTGGAATAGGGTTGATCAACTGAATGACCTGCATATGTTCCTATATTTGCACTTGTATCACATAGCTCTTAAATTTGTGTGAAGGAAAACAATTACTAAATAAGGACTCTCCTTTTTCAGATTGACAAAAGGATATTCTTTTCTCCTGAGGACAGTGCTGACTGTAAAATTCTCATTCCAGGAAGCAGGACTGTCTAGCTTATGGAAAGTATTTGAGTTTGAGCTTCACAGGATGGACAAAGGAGCCAATGTTATTTAGAACAGTGGGATGTTCAAGCACAATCAGATCAGCAATGATCTCTCAATAGTACAGCAGGTTCGAGGGACACAATAGCCAATTGCTGCTCTTAACGTGTGTAGCTTTCTTAGCCAGTCCTTCAAGGCTGCTATTGTGCCCGAGGAAGACGATTCAACCACCCAGAATTGTTACCCTCGAATAGAAGATTCATCTTCTCTAAAATGCTAAGCAGAGTCAGGATTACGTAATTGAGCACAGAATGAGCCCTTTAAAGCTTCAATACTAAGGTAGTAAAAAGTCGGGATAAATGTGTAAATGTAAGGTTTGAAAAGCATTAATTGTTGGAGAGCCAAAGATATCAGTGTATCTGAATGATTTGGATGATGGTAATGAATTTATAGGTGTTCAATTAACTCATGCATCAAGATGGTCATTCAATAAGTTGTCAAGTGGAGTATGAGACTCTCCAGTGGGACATAGGCAGGGGAAGTGAGTGAACAAGCATTCGTCAGAAACAGTAGCACTGCATATGTTATGGGAACTAGCATTTTATGGCACAAAGGATAAAACAACAGGAAAAGATTGAAATGGAGAAACATCCCAGAACTTGGTGATCCAGAGAGATTTGTCTGTCCTCGTTCATGAATCTCAAAAGACGTTATCATGCAGATAGAGGAAGTGCCAGAAGATAATGAAACAATGCTTTGTTTCTGCAAAAGCTTTGAACTTTCAAACAGTCGTTTTCTTCGTGCATTGTAGTTTGATCTCCGTAACTGTAGTAATTCCCAGGGATATCGACCTTCACTCATTCCTGGAATGAAGAGTTTATGATATCAAAGTTTAGTTGGTGAGATATAAGACCTTCAGCAGTGTGTTTTGTGTGTATATCCAATGGATACTTCTGCTTGTGAAGGAAACTCAATGTTGGGGAAATAATCATTGAATAAGATCTTTTCATTTTAACATATTATAAAAATATGAATCATAAAAATAAAATCTCTTGACCGACATAATAATAAGTAGCACTGCTAAAGATGGCAGATGTTTCAGTCTGGAAACATTCAGAGAGAGTTCATGACATTCAGTCTGGGGTTGGGGTAAAACTATTGCATGTTGGAACTCAGAGAAGGAGAGAATTTATGCTGCCTGTGAAGCATGAGCTCACAGCCCTCTGTCTCTCTATACAGCAGCATGGAGAAGCTGAGAAACCCAACGTCATCTTTCCCACTTGTGGTGAATTTCTGTGAGGTATGCGTTCTAAAAAAAAACCCGGCAGCTGAAGCAAAGGTCATTCAGCCAAATACAACTGGTCAAGGACTGGAGTCCAGCACCAGCAGCCTGTGTGAGCAGAACCGCATCGCAACACTATCTAGTATTATCTGTTATTTCTTCTTGGTCATGAGTTTAACTATCATTTGTTCGAAGTGTTTCAAAGTCAAAAAAAGTGTGGCACTGGAAGAGCACAGCAAGTCAGGCAGTATTCGAGGAGCAGCAGAGTCGAAATTTCGGTCAGAAGCCCTTCATCAGGCATTCTTGATGAGGAGCTTATGCCTGAAGCGTTGATCCTCCTGATCCTGGGATGCTGCCTGACCTGCTGTGTTTTTCCAGCGCCACACTTTTTGACTCTGATCTCCAGCATCTGCAGTCCTCACTTATTCCTCCAAAGTGTTTCAAAGATAACACTCTGAAGAGCTTTACATTTCCTCATTGTAGCTTTGTTTGGGGAGTTTTAGCTTGAAAATAACGACAATGTTTTTACTTAATATGTAAACTTGGCAAACTTGTTAACGCTGAACTAGATAAAGTCTGAGACCTGTATTTATTTTTAATGTTACCAACGCAGTTATATTTTAAAATGTAGTGATTGGTGGAGATATGTGACAAAAGTGAAACAGGGATCCCTCTGAATTCAAACATGGAATCATCAAGACTGGGTGGAAAAATCCAGCATTAATCAGTTTAAAAGTGCTCCCCTATCCAATACGATTATATTATCAATACCAAAAGCATATTCCCACGTTCTTTCCTTTTTACTTGATTACCATGAAGATCTATTTAAAAACAAACTGCTTCATGCCCTAATGTGTACAGTGTCTTGGCTTTTCCCATCTCACTCATAAATACTTTTCCCATCTGACCCAACATTAAAACATGTTTTAGACTCCCCAAACATTAAAAACATCCCGTTTGCACGTAATCTCTACAGTCATAGATTCAAATGATTATAGAATCCCATCAGCACAAAGACAGACCCTTTTGTGCAAACTGGTCTAAGCCGACCAAACCATCCATCTACGCTAACCCCATTTCCCTGCACATGGACATATCCTCCTCAACATTTCTTATTCAAGTATTAATTCAAATACCTTTCAATAGCTGTTAATATCCCTGCCCCAACCACGACCACTGGCAACTCAATCCAAAATCGTACCTTCGTATGAGTAAAGAGTTGTCCTGCAAGTTCCCTCTTATTCTTTCCCCTCGAACATTAAACTGATGCCCTCGAGTCCTCGTTTCCCCTAGAGTGGGAAAAGACTGAGTGCATTCACTCTATCCATGCCTCTTTGAACGTAAAAACTTCTATAAGATCCCCTCTTAGTCTCCTCGGCAGTAAAGAGAAAAGTATTCGCTTGTCCAATCTTTCCCTGTAGCTCAGACCGTTGGAACATTGGCAACATTCTTGTAAATTTCTTCTGCACGCTTTCCAGTTTAATAACATCCTACCTATAGTTAGGTGACCAAAACTGAATACAATACTCAAAGTGCAGTCTAATTAACGTACTACACATCTGCAACATAATTTCCCAACTTCTGTACTTAATGCCCTGAATCATGAAGCCAGTGTGTCAAAAGCCTTCTTCACTACCCTGTCTAATTGTTACTCCACTTTCAGAGAAGAGTGCACCTGAACCCCCACTACAGTCCTTAACGTCCTATCATTCACTATGAAATTCCTATCTTGATTTGACTTTCCAATATGCAAGAACTCACACTTATCTGGACTAAACTCCACTTGCCGTTTCTTGGCCCACTTCTCCAGCTGATCAAGTTCCTACTGCAATTTCTCATAACCTTCCTCACTGTGCATGTTACCAACTATTTTAATGTAATCTGCAAACTTACCAACCATGTGTTGTGCACTCTCATCCAAATCATTGATATAGGTAACAAACAGCAATGGGCCCAGCACCGACCTCTGAGGCACTCCACTAGTCACAGTCCTCCAGTATAAATGCATCCTTCTACTGTTACCATCTGCTCATCACCATCAAGCTAATTGGGTATCCAATTTGCCATATTGCCCTGGATTCCATGCGATCTAACCTTCCAGAGGAGCCTATCAAGGCCAAACGTATCAAAGGCATTTCTGAAATCTATCCAGACTACGTCTACCACTCTGCCCTCATCAACATGCTTGGTTACTTCATCAAAGAGCTCTAACAAATTTGTAAGGCTGATCTCCTACATACAAAGCCATGCTGATTACTCTGAAACAAACCCTGTCTCTCCAAATGCATTTATGCCTTATCTCTCAGAATCTTCTCAGAAAACTAACCCACCACAAACATCAAGCTTATTGGTCTGTAGTTCCCAGGCTTTTCTCTGTTGTCTTTCTTGAATATTGTCACAACGTTCGCTACTCTCCAGTCTTTCGGGATCTCACCTGTAGCTAACAGTGTTGCAAATATATCTAGCCAAAGTTCTGCAATTTCTATTCGAGCCCCTTGCAGTGTTCTTGGATATATCTCGTCAGGACTAAGACATGTATCCAAATTCATGCACTCTAATACATCCCACATCTATTCTAATGTAATGTAGAATGTCTAGGAGAAAGTGAGGACTGCAGATGCTGGAGATCAGAGCTGAAAATGTGTAGCTGGAAAAGCGCAGCAGGTCAGGCAGCATCCAAGGAGCAGGAGAATCGACGTTTCGGGCAGATTCTTGAAGAAGGGCTCATGCCCGAAACATCGATTCTCCTGCTCCTTGGATACTGCCTGACCTGCTGCACTTTTCCAGCAACACATTTTCAGCTAATATAGAATGTCCCCAAGTTTTCTCAATACCTTCCCCAAGTTCCAAGGTATTCAAATGTTTCTCCCCAGTAAACACAAAGGAGAAATATTCACTGACAACCTTACCCTGGTTCTGCACACACATTTCCTCCTTGGTCCTTAAGGTAACCCAATTCTCACTCTAGTTATTCTTTTTTTCTTTAATATACTTAAAGAACCTCTTTGGATTCACCCTAACCTTCTCAGCCAAGACTATCTTGTTCCCCCATTCGCCCTCCTGATTTCTTTTTTTCAGTAAATTCCTGTATCCTTTGTATACCTTCAGGGTTTCCTTTATTCCCAGCTGCCTATACCTGAATGATGCATCCCTCCTTTTTGTGGTCAAGGTCTCAATATCGCTTGTCATCCTGGGTTCCTTTTTCCTGCCAACGTTGCCGTTTATCCTCACAGGAACATATAGACCTTGAACGCTAACTATCACACTTATAAAAGACCTCCCACTTGTCGGAGATCAGTTTACCTGTAAACAAACTACTCCCATCAACCCCGCAAGATCGCGCCTAGTTCCATTAAAATTTGTCTTAGCCCACTTTATAAGTGAATCTATGGACCAGTATTATCACTCTCCTAAACTGTTGTGAAATTAACACAACCATGTTCACTGGTTCAAAAGTGCTCCCCACTGTCACCTCAGTCACCTATCCTGCCCTATTTCACAAACATAGTTCGTGTTTTCCCCTTTGTGTGCAGGACCCCTTATTAAATGCTTGAGGAAACATTCCTGAATGCATTTAGCAAATTCCACTCCATCTAATCCTCAACGCTCTGGCAGTCCCATTCTATGTTAGAAACATTTCAATCTCCTATGATTGCTCCTCTATTGTTCCTGCAAATCTGCCCAGTCTCCCTGCACAGTTGTTCCACTAATTCCCATTGACTATTTAGGGCCAATAGTACAACCTCAATAACGTTACCATCCCCTTCTTATTTCTTAGCTCCACCCGGTAAACTTCATTGGATGAATCTTCAGTTATTTCATCTCTGATTACTGCTGTAAAATATTATCAATTTCCCAAAATATTTTCCACGTGCTAATATAACTTTGATAGTAAAACTTAACAGTTTCCTGCACTGACGTTAGGCTGACTGTTCTGTCCATCACTGATTTACTTTCCTCTCTCTGTCATGTTAAACAGTAAATTACATTTCCCACCATCCAATCTGCAGGAACTGCTCCAGAGTCAATGGAATGATGGAAGAAGGCAACTTGACCATGTATTTCCAGGGATCTGTGGACCTAAACAACCAGGAATGCAGGCCTAACATGTTAAGCAGTTTATGCTAAGCCAAAACCTTCATACCAAAAATCAGTCGAGTGAAGAAACCTAGTCATTTGCTATGAGTCAATCTTCTGTTTTTCATAGACAGCAAACAGATCGTCCCGTGACTTGTTTTTTGATTCTCTATTTAAAATACGTTAGCTTTTTGATTTTTGCTGTGAATGCGCTCACATTGTTTTACAACTTTTGCTCACTTACTGAATCTGTACATCATGTCTCATCTTCATTATGTTCTTAACATAGTTTGTTCTCTTGTGTATCAGCTTCTTCCTTGTGCAATGTAAGGGCATGTCATCCAAACTTTCAGCATCAATTTGGCTATTTTTCAAATATACGAATACTAACTTATCCTTTGACTAGGTGTTTCACAGCAGGCTGAAGAATAGGAAAAAACTCAAGTTGTCAGGGACAAGTTTTCAGCGTGGGTAAAGGATTAGCTGACTGGCAGTAGGCAGGGAGTAAGGATGAAGAGGTCTTTTTCATGGAAGGTAGTCGGTGATTAGGTGAGTTCTGCAGGAATCAGAGTTGAGACCACAACTATTCACGTTATACATGAACATTCTGGACAAAGGAACTGATGGATTGTTGCTAAGTTTGCAAATGTCAAATAGGCAGGTAGCTGCGAAAGTACTTGGACAGATGAGGAGAATGGGTAAAAAATGGCAGGTAGAATAAAATGTGGGAACTTGTGAGGCAGCATCTTTGGTAGGAAGAATGGAAGGATAGACTGTTTTTAAAAAGGGGAGGGTCTTCTATAAAATAGAACATACAACATAGAATATAGAAAAGTACAGCACCAAGCAGGCTCTTGGGCCCACAATGTTATGCAGAAGATTAATCCTAATGTAAAATAAAATAACCTTAACTACGCACCCCTCAATTCACTGCTGTCCATGTGCATGTCCAGTATTCACTTAAATGTCCCTAATGGTTCTTCTTCCACCATCACTGCTGACAACACATTCCATGCATTCAGAACTCTCTGTGTAAAGAACCTACCACTGATGACCCCTCGATACTCTTCTCCTAATATCTTAAAACAATGACCCCTCATGCCAGTCAATCCTGCTCTGGGGAAATGTCTCAGGCTATTGACTCTATCCATGCCTCTCATTACCTGGTATACCTCGATTCAGATCTCCTCTCTTCCTTTTCTCTCCAGAGAGAAAAGTCCGAGCTTATTCAACTTTTCTTCATAAGGCAAACCCTCCAGTCCAGGCAGCATCCTGGTAAACCTTCTTTGCATCCTCTCCAAAGCATCTGTAGCTTTTCTATAGTAGGGCGACCAGAACAGGACACAATATTCCAAGCGTGGTCTCCACGATGTGGAGTGGATATTCCAGGAGTGATGCAGCTGGTCAAACCACTCAGCTTTAAGCAAAACACAATGTTATCGAAATACTACAGCTGAAACACGAAGAAAACAGAATTTAGAATAACTTCATTATTTGAAAACTCAAGCACCTCAGTAATGCAACTTAACCAATGAGCTGTTCCAATTCCCGTAACATCCCATAAACACACAATTTGGTGAAAGGTAAATGTAAACACAGAATCTTGCAGGCAGGAGAGATTTCTGAGATAAAATTCAGTCAGGGATCATCTACTGAAGTATGGAATCTGTTTCAGCTGCAGCAGCTTCTGTGCCTGCTATCGGCAGCTTCTCTGTTCCAAATAAACCAAATCAGAAAAAATGCCTGAACTGGGAGAACTGGCCACTCCTCACCATTGTTCAACTGGGCTCTTTCTGAGACATTTTGACACCTCTGCCGTTACAACTTCTCATTTACAAAAAAAAACCCAAGGACAAAATAACCTTCTGAAAGTGGCAGCATTATTACACTGACCTGACAGTGTTTGAAAGAGAACAGTGTAGATGGAGCTTTAACTTGTGTCAAAACCTTTCCTTTACCTGTCCTGAAACTGTGTGATAGTGGTAGTGCAGAGTGAAAAAAGGCCCTCGGCCTAATAAGTCCACACCAACTCTCCAAAGCCTATCCCACCCAAACTCATTCCTCTACATTTACTCCGACTAACCCACAAATCCTTGAGAACTATAGGAAATTTAGCATGGCCAATTTTCCTAACCTGCACATCTTTGGATTATGTGAAGAAACCCACACAAACATGGGGAGAATGTGCAAAGTCCACACAGACAGTCGCCTGTAGCTGGAATCGAACCCTGGTGCTGTGAGGCAGCAGTGGTAACCACTGAGCCACTGTGCCACCCATGTTGCCCATTTCCTGGTGTGTCTGATGGGGATACTGCAGGGTGATCTTTAATATTTAGCTAACTCCAGTCTATAACTAACCTTCAGTGTTCGATTGGGTTAGCACAGTGTGAATATCAATCTGTATTAGATGTTGTGATTACGCTGTTCTGGTGGCTCCTGATGTAGATCAGTTTATGTGGTGTTTTACTTTTTATCTTATCCTGTGCTGTCCTGTCCTGGACTGTTGGTGTGGGGTCGATATGGAGTCTGATTAATCAATATCTAACTTCATGCTGGACGTGGCCTGGAAATTTGAAACATGCCGTTTTAGTGGGAACATTACCCTGTTTCTAACCCCATGCTGTACCTATCCTTCATTTTTGATGGAGGCAATGTCACGGGTGGCTTAAGCATATCCAACACAATGCTGAATATCGCTGAGGAATACGAAAGGGCTAACATAGGTGTACATTTATTCTGTGTGTAAACCCATACTATCCCTGTCCTTGAGTGACGATGTATCAGTGCAGTGTGAGAGTTATTTCACACCTAACCGTTTTGTTTACTGTCCCATTTATCTAGATGAGTGCAGCTTCATCTCTAATCCATTAACACTCGGTAGCAGCAATGTGTACTGTACACAAGATGTGCAGAAATTCACGCAGGATTCGAACACTACACCTTTCAAAATCAGGGACATCAGAAGGACAAGAGTAGCAGATAAATGGAATACTAGCGCATCATGTTCTGTCCAAACCACTCCTAGTTTAGCAATACATCACTGTTTATTTCGTGTTATTGTTTCGAGATCTTCCCTCATTATGTCTCCCTAAACACACAGACGACAACAGTTCAAGAAAGCAATTCACCAACACCTTTTCAAGGGAAACGAGAGAATGGGCAATGAATACTGACGTAATCAGCAACAGAATGAACTAAAATTAAACATATTGTCCAAGCATGACCAATATTGGCCAGGGAGATGAGAGTTTGTGCGCGCAGGTTGGTTGGGTCCAGTCAGTACCTTGCTTGCTGTGAACAGCTGATGCTGGGGTCGGGGTTTGCTATTTGAAACAATACGTCAGTATTTCAGAGTCAAGGCCTACATACCTAGCATCACGCAGACATTGACATTCACATACCAAATTACTGACTTGCGAGATAAAAGCAGCAAATATGTACTCGTATCGACTGTAGAACATTTGGACACAGTTAAATTATTGTCACAAAATGTTAGTGTTTGTATATTAGCACAAATACTCATACAAGTAAAAATACTTGTACATTTTTAAAGTCCTTATGCTTAATCATTTGATCTTGGGCGCATGATTTGAAAGTTCCTTATTGTGATTTGTGCATTGTTTTGATGATATTCCAGTTATAAATTTGAACAAAACAAATGGGTGGGTTTGTACGAAGTGAGCAATCAAAGGCTTTACGACCTTCAGTAATAAAATGTTGCTGTCAGTGGTTAAAGCAATGCCGAAAACATTTACATAGAAATTTCCATTTGTTTCCAAACCCAGCCAGTTGTTCTGTTCAATTTTACGGTGAGAATATAATGAAAAGTGTGAACGAATCACAATGAGGTACTTTGAAATGCTCAGTCTGGTTACTGTTTGGATACTGACATTGTGGAGCTGACGTACACTCAATATCGTTTATGAGGGTTCAATATAAGACGCCATGTGCTGCAGGAGTCCATCACATTTATAACATCTTCAGGGGGATTGGGTTCAATGTGCAGAATTATAGAGCTTTGGTGACACACTCAAAGTCATCAGCAGAGATAAAATTGCACGACATGGTTGTTGGCAGGTCATTTATACAAGTGCTGAAATGTATGTGGACCAGCATGAAGCCCTATGATAGACCTTTGAACAGGCTGTCTCATGCACTCCCTTCTTGGTTGGGCTGTTTTTGTTGTAAGGGATAGTGTGAATAACAGTCCAGCTCAAGTTTGGAAGCCCCCTGGACAAATTGGCTGATGGTCGGTATTTTGCAGATTGCAGTGGTGAGGTGTGATAACGCTCTTTCTGAATTCAGGCTTTCTTTTAAAAAATGTCATGTGCAGGAAATGTGCTGACTGCATGATGGTAAAATCACTGATCTGAAAATGGTTAGTACAGTCACTGAGTTGTACAATAATTAGGTGTGTACGCTGGTAATTTAAGTTTTGTTCACTTCAATTATTTGTAACGGAAAAGCAATGATGTTTGGTTTATTTTCAAATATGTAAGACATAAAGTGACAGTAACTCTCTATGATACAAAATGTAAAAGTGACCTGCCATATATTTCAAACAGACTAATCAAGCAACACTCAGATATTGTCTGTAGAGCAGGATTCTGTGAACAGGACTATGTCTCCGGCAACATCACCATCCTCTCTGTCCCACTGACAGGAAACAGCCAGGCAGAGGGGGACAAATATATACAATATTGGTATATAGTCAATATAGTGCTCAGCATTAATGCTGGATCCTGTTGGGGTTAGACTGCTCTGTGGCAAGTTATGAGGGAATCAATAGAAGGGAAACATATAATTGACCACATCGTCACCGATCTGCCTGCTGCAGATGCACCTCTCCATTTCATATATTGGTAAGAATGGTCACTCCACAGTCCTGAAAGGGAGGAGGGGCTATCTTAATTTTGTAGACCCTCCACCATTTTATGTAGCAATCTGTGCGCTGAATGGGACAGAATTTGAACAGATCGAGCAACTAACAACGAGGAGTCCATGAGGTGCAGTGGGCCATCAGCAGCAGCACAACTCATGCAGTCTGCAACCTCACAGTCTGGCATACTTCCCACTGTATACTAACCATCACGGCCCGACATACTTCCCACTGTATAGTAACCATAACGGCTAAAAATGCCTCCGACTGTATAGTAAACATCAAGCCAGGGATCCCTTCCTGGGTCCGTGAAGAGTGCAGAAGGACATGCTGGGAGCAGCACCAGCCAAACCTAGAGATGAGTGGACAACCTAGAGAAAATCTGATTGCCTTCAACTACAAAGCAGGCCAACTTGCATGCTAAGAAGCATAAGCAGCCAGTTATGGACAGAGCTCAGTGATACCAGAATCAATGGTATAGATGTATCTATAAGGTCCTGCCACATTTAGTTATAAACGACAGTGGACAATGAATGAGACCATTGGAGGAGAGGGCTGCTCTCTAACAATGAAATCCCCAGTTATGCAAAACAGTAGCACATCAAGGAAAAAAAAAGCTGCTGTAACTGGAACAATCTTCAGCCAGAAGGGCTGACCAGATGATCCTTTTCAGCCTCCTTCAGTAGTCTCCAGCATCACATATCTCAATCTTCAGACAACTCAATTCACCCCACACAATGTCAACACATGGCTGGAGACACTGAAAACTGTGATTTAACACCAGTGATTGCCACATCTATAACCAATCTGATCCATTCCAGCAAGAACACTGAGACCTACCTAAAATATGATAAACTGCCCAAGTATGTCCTGTACATAAAACGCAGGGCCCTTGTATTCCAGCCAGTTGCTGACCCATCGGTGCAGGGTCTACCATGGAAATGTGAAGAAGGTGTGAGCAATAATGGGATGCATCAGCAATAACCTGTGTCATTCAGTTAATGTCCCATCAGGCTCACTCAGATCCGAGCCCATTGCACGCTCAGTTTAAAAGAGGAGAATTCCAAACGAGCAGTGAGTGTAATTACTGTTCAACCTCAAGGCACCATGTGACAGGGTGTGACAATAAGAGCCCGAGTATAATTATACTTACTCAAAATCTGGGGGAATTACTCTCCAGTTTGGAATTATCCCCAGCAACAATAATGCCTGTTGTCAGTGTGAGTAATTCCCCCCACAACATTAATGCCTGTTGTCGGTGTGAGTAATTATCATCTGCAACAATGATGCCTGTTGTCAATGTGAGTAATTCCCCCCACAACAATAATCTGGTTGTCAGTGTGAGTAATTATCACCAGCAACAATAAAATCTGTTGTCAGTGTAAGTAATTATCACCAGCAACAATAATGCCTGTTTTCAGTGTGAGTAATTCACCCACAAAATATAATGCCTGTTGTTAGTGTGAGTAATGAACCCCAACAACAATAATGTCCTGCTGTCAGTGTGAGTAATTATCCCCAGCAACAATCATGCCTGTTGTCAGTGTGAGTAATTATCCCAAGCAACAATAGTGTCTGTGGTCATGTGTGAGTAATTATCCCCAACAACAAGTATTCCTCTGTCCCTGTGAGTAATTATCCCAACAATAATATCTGTTGTCAGTGTGAGTAATTATCCCCACAAACATAATGCCTGCTGTCAGTGTGAGTACTTATCCCCAGCAACAATAATGCCTGGTGTCAGTGTGAGTAAATATCTCTCCAGCAACAATAATGCCTGTTGTCAGTGTGAGTAACTGGAACTCCAGAGAGCTCTGCAGCAATTCCTCAGGAAAGAGAGTGTCCGCGGCTCAACCATTTCCAGCTGCTGCAATGACCCTCTCTCCATCATAAGGTCAGACGGGGCCAATGTTCACTGATTATACGATTCCTGAAAAAGGCCATGCTGAAATGTAACAAGACCTGGAAATTATTCAGGTTTAGTATGACAAACGGCAACTAATAATCACGCCACATAAATATTAGACAAAAGTAACAATAAAGATTCAAACCATTTTGACCTTCCATAACATTCCCATCACTGAGTCCCCAACACGAAGTTTTATAAATCCTGGTGCTATCATTGCCCAGAATGTGCGCTG
>NW_026867701.1:1094580-1214008 GCF_020745735.1 Hemiscyllium ocellatum | reverse complement strand
CAGGTACACAGGACCATGAGGAAGGCTGTTGGCACACTGGCCTACATCAGGGCATTGAGTATAGAAGTTGGGACGTTATGTTGCAGTTGTACAGAATGTTGGTAAGGCTGCAGTTGGAGTATTGTGTACAGTTTTGTTCACCTTGCTCTAGGAAGGATATTATTGAACAAAAAATAATATTGAAGAATCTACAAGATGTTTCCTGGGCTAAAGGGTTGAGTTATAGGAAGAATTTGGACAGGTTAGAACTTAGTTCTTTACAGAGTAGGAAACTGAGGTGGTTCTTATGGGAATTTTTATCAAATTATAAGATGCACGCCTGGGGTGAATACTTTTTTTTTGCAAGGTTGGGGAATCGAAGACGAGAGGACATCCGTTCATGTTTGGAGAGGAAAAATAAACAGGAACGTGAGGGTCATCTTTTCTACACAGCGTGTGGTACGCATATGGACTGAGCGCCAGGGGAAATGATTGAAGTGGGTACAAATAACAACATTGAAAAGGCATTTGGACAAATACACAGATAGGACAGGATTAGATGGACACAGAGCAAAGGCAGGGAAATGGCAGATTGGCAGATAAGGGGCAATTACAGCATGGTTTGTTGACGGAGCACGGCGGGCGTATTAGATGGGCTACGACAGAGGGAGAACATTCTCTTCCAGAGGGAGCCACACCACTAGACCCACCAATCATGGTCTGAGTTCTCCGCCCAGCTCAGTGCAGTATCTGAGGTCTGAAGAAATGTCCAGTAGTACAGGACAAATATCAATAACCTTCCCTGCTCTTTCAGCATAAGTGTCACCGTATTCTCTCTGCTCCCTCACATCACTGTATATCTGTGATCGCACCTACCCCCGAAAAGACTCAAGGTACCCCACTCTCATAACTGCATGCAACGCTTACTCTCTCTCTCTCTCTCTCTCTCTCTCTCTCTATCTCTCTCTCTCTCTCTCTCTCTCTCGCCTTTGCAAAACATCCCACACAATCATGGAATATTCTGGAGAATGCCGATTATGGAATGTTCCAGATAATGTTCCAAATAATTCCCAGTTTCAGGAAAATGGCAGTTTCCCAGTGTGTAACATAAAAGAGGAAGGAGTAGAGAAGTACGTTTTTCAAATCACATAAAATTCAAACCATGCTGAGGCCATTCAGCCCTTCAAACCTGCTCTGGCATTTAATAAGGTCCCCGCTGAACTGATGGTCTTCTCAGCTCCATGTTACGGGAACTTTGAGTCATTCAACTCCGAGGTTCCTGTCATTGGCCAAACAGCACTCAGACACTTTTACCCCTTTTTTTCAAGTGCCTGTTTGAGGGCATTTCCCATGGGGATGGACTCACCTAACAATATATTCCATCATCTTTATACTTTCATGCAATGGTCAGCATGCTTTGCCCAGACCAAACAAAAATCTACACTTATTTTATGGTTATAGATATCCAATCACACTTAATAATTCTGGTTATTTCACTTGACTCACCTAATGATATTAAAACAAAGACAGCTTCTAAAACACGGCTTGTTATAAAATACAATTTCGAGCAGAGACCGTTTTTACCCTCAGCCGTCATCTTGACCATTACCTGAATTGTACCACTTTACTTGTTATGAATGTTTCTTTTACCCTTTGTCTGTGACTGTTTCTGTCTGTATAAGTTACACAGTTCTCCCATTCAGTTGGACAGACAGCTGGTTTGTGATACAGAGGGAGGCCAACAGTGCAGGCTCGGTTCCCACACCTACAGAGGTTACCATGAAAGGGACTCTCTCTCAACCTCACCCCATCATCGAGGTTGGTGATCCTCAGGAGAAACCAACATGAGTGGTCTCTCTGATGAGAGTACTTTGTGACTCTATTCTATCAATGTTAGCATTTTAATTTTCAAAAATATTTTATTGAAAAAGAGATTTTTTATTATAATAAATCAATAACAATACAACTCAAATAACGGAAAAAAATACATCCAGTTGCATGTACATACAAAACAAGTTAAAACACTACACAGACAGAAGAAAAACACAACTAAACAATAAGTAATGAATAAAACAATACAGCTCAGCACAACAAAACGATAGCTCTCGTTCATTAAGAGCATTAACTGATACATTTTTTATGTTCATGGTTCTTCATCGATGGATATTAGATTCATTAGAAATAGCATCATGGTTATATAAAAACCCTTCTTGGAGTGGCCGATAAACCCTGTATTGCGTAATCCAAAAAGGGCTGCCATGTCTCATATAAATCTATGTTTTTGGTGCACCACACCAGTGATAAACTCGAAAGGGATATTCTCATGAAGAGCTGACGACGACCCAACAGACTATATTTCCTAGCATGGAAAGTACGGAAAGTAAGGATATCTTTATTTTTTCCCATGTTTATCTGTGGAAACTACCCTGGGCAGAACCAGGAAAACAGAAACCAGGATCCATCTCCAATTCAGTCCTCAATAACCACTCTATCACCCTACCACAGTGCTCAAATATAGATGAAGCCTGCAACAGGACCACAAGCAATAAGTAAGAGTGCCTGTAGTCATTCAGCATTTAGGACATGAAGGTAATCCCACTTTGCATTTTGAGAGACAATTTGGGGTCAGATAGACCCTATGAAGAATTTTCAACTGCATTGAATGTGTCCTACTACAGATCAAAATCCTTTGAGCATTTTCACAAATATCCTCCCATGTCTCCGAAGTATTCTGAACTCTCTCTCGCAGGCATCACAAAGCTGCAGAGTCTTGTCTGAGGGGACACCTCCACAATTAATGATAGAGGGTACTGATAGAGAGTGTATTCTGAGCAATAGGCACCCTCTTCCCTCCATCGGATCTGTAAGAGTCTGTGAAAATCTGTGTTTTTAAAAATCAAATCTCTGATCTGGAAAAAAGAATGCAGAAGATGTCTCTACTAGGTAGTCCCATACGTACGAGTTATTTGATCAAATGATATCATTATTTCTCCATCAAATAAACACGTGGTGACTCAGTGTTAGCGCTGCTGCCTCACAGCACCAGGTCCCAGCTTTGGTTCTGGTCTTGGGTGACAGGCTGCGTGGAGTTCACATTCTCGCCATGTCTGTGTGGGTTTCCTCCCACAGTCCAAAGATGTGCAGGTTAAATGAATTAACCATTGATAAACAACCATAGTGTTCAGGGATGTGTAGGTTGGGCGTTCGTCAGGGTAAATACAGGCTGTTAGGGAAATGGGTTGGGTGGGTTACTCTTCAGAGGGTCGAAGTGGACTTGCTTATCCCCAGGCTTGTATCCACACTAGGGATTCTACGAATTCTAAATCACTCAAGCAAGATCCCCTTGCTGCCCACAGTTTAAACCTGGAATCTATTATCCCAGGATGACAACCCGTTATACGAATTATAGTGGGTAAGAAACATGGTTTTGGCTGTATTGCCCTCAATCTGATGCATTGTCATTCATGCTTTAACAGTATTGATAATTATGGGGTATGACAATACTTCTTAAATGTTGTCACTTTAGCTAAGAAAAACAGACTAATCACGGTTCACTTCGCCTGAGAGGGTTCAATATCTCACAGTATTGACGCTGAGTCCTCAGCATCCCAGGCAATAACATGGGATCAAAAATATCTTAATTGATAGCTTTTATCTGGGCGATCTACTCCCACAATCTGTGGGGTAGTTGCAATCTGGTTAGCTTGATAAAAAGTCGCTTATGGTGCCAAATAAAATAGATAAACCAGCCATAAAGTCTCTTAAATATCTGTCTGGGAAACATCAAAGGAAGCATTCACAAGGGGTAAAGCAAATAAGGAAGGACATTTCATTTTAAGAACAGCTTTCCGACCGAGCTAGGATATTGGATTTGCCTCCCATCTTTGAAGGTCTTGTTTAATTTTGTTAAACAAATCGACATAGTTCACGTTAAATAAATGATCAAAGACGGATGTAATGAATATACCGAAATAGGGTCCTTCCCCACCATACCCCCCCCCCCCCCGCGTGACCATCTAAAAGGAAACCAGGATTTGCCCTCAACATCACGTATTTCCCAAAGATCTCCTATAGGCATGGCCTCCAACTTTGTAAAACTAATCTTAAAGCCCGAAAAAGTGACAAGTGAATTAATGCATTGCATCACGTGAGCTACCGAAATTGCGGGATTTGACAAAAACATAAGACCATCTGCATACAACATAATCTTATGTGACTTCTATCCCACTTCTGGGGCAGGTATGTTGGAATAATATTCCTAATTGCGCAGGATGCCACCGAATCTAAGATTGTTGCAGGGATGGGGAAGAGATCAACCCTCGAGTGCAATTTCTGCGGGTTAAAGAAGAAAATAAATCCCTATTTGTGAGGCAGATTTGCCTCCAGACATCCACCAGCTCTAGTTCTGCACACAAATTCTCTAATTGCTTACATTATAACGAGGATATTGGGGACGTTTGGATATTCTGTCCACAGTAGGGCCATAAGACAGTCGAAATTTCCTTCTACAATAATGTACCACGATGCAAGATAACTTAATTTGGGAAAGGCATCTTCCAGGAGCTTGAGAGGGTGCACCGGGTGGCAATAAACATTCAAATTAATTCCCATAGTTCAAGTCTTTGAGGATTACGATCCTTCCATGGGTTTTTAATATAATCTAGTAATTTAAATGGAATATTCTTCCTATCCATTATGATTTTCCCCCACTCTTAGTATTAAAACATGAGAAATAAACCCGATCAAACCCTCCCTGCTGTAACGTCAAACGTTCCTTGTAATCAAGGTGCATCTCCTGCAATAGAACAACATTCACTCTCTCTTTTGTAAGACGATAAAGTACATTTTCCCTCTTGAATGTCAGATGGCTCCCCTTAATGTTCCAGGTACACCGTTTAAGCACATCATTATCCATAACATACTGGAGCAACATTTGAACTCGAGAGAATTTCATATCGAATTACACATCGCTAAGCATTGATGACAAAAGACTCATCGAGCTTAAATCTGTACAAACTAAAACTACTGCAACTAACAAGCTCTCAAAACTTTCCAAAGCTAAAAACATTAAAAAAATAACGAAACAAAATCCAAAGTACCAATGACACTTGATAGAGTTTTCTCAACTCCCCCCTCACCACCTTACCCAATGGGGATGCTTACATATCACAAAACTTTATCTTCTGCCCGCTTCCAATACGGCATCCAGGGCAATTAATAACAATTAATAGGTGGGCACTTAATCATCACAACCACATTTGTATATCACTCCAGCTTGAGCCGCACCCCAGACACAAGCAAAGAAAGAGAAAAAGTGTAGCAATAGTATGAAGAAGTTAAAAGTGAGTATTCTACCAATCCCCGACTATAATTTAACACTGGTTAATACCAGAAAAATCCAACAAAATTTCTTTAAGAGAGAAACATGATTATCTCAACATCCAGCTTACTTTAAAATGTCCACAAAGTTTTTGCTTTCTCTGGAGAGTCAGACAAGTTCAGTGATCCAGTCAAATCAATACGAAGCTCCGCTGGGAACCATAAGGAATACTGAATCCTGAGTTCCATTACTCTTCTCTTGACGTCATCACAATATTTTACTTTCTGTATCACCGCCGCTGAAAAGTCCTGAAAAAACATAATCCTGGAGCTTTCATGAATTAAAGCCATCCGAATATACATTGAGCTTCCATCAGTCTTCCATCAGTTTTGAATTATATTCCTGGATGTTCTGGAGCCGTGTCATTTGGTACTACTGTCTACATTTCCCCCAGATCGCACATTCCTGCCAATCCCCGATAATCCTCGACTCCGTTGTTATTTATGAACCTTCTGTCTGTGCCTCAAAAATATTCAATATCTTTGCCTTTAATGATTTGTGGGGAAGAGAGTTACAAAGACCCACAACACTGAGAAAACAAAAATAAAACACAAGCTCTGAGTGTGAGATTATTTTTCTTTGTCTCCTTATCTGAGGAAGGATATAATTATATTGGAAGTAGTTCGGAGATGTTCACTTCACGTATTCCAGGAATGAGTACCTTATATTACAAAGGCTTTAACAGGTCACTCTCGGAAACAGGTGATCTTATTGAAATATACAAGACCTAGAGGAGAGTGGATCAGATAGATACCTACTGGGTATAGTCCAAATTTATTGTCATTTTTATAGAATCTCTTCAGTGTGGAAGTAGGATATCCCATCCATTAAGTCCACACTGACCCTCCGAACAGCATCCCCCCTGATCTGCCCGCCCTTCCCTATCCATGTGACCCTGCATTTCCCATGACTAACCTACCCATCCCTGGGCACTATGGGCAGTTTAGCATGGCCAATCCACTGTAAGTTGCATATCTTTCGACTGTGGGGGTAATTGGAGCATTGTGAGGAAACCCCACACAGAGCGTCGCCCGAGGTTGGAATTGAACCCAGCTCCATGGTGATGGGATGTAGTAGTGCTAATCACAGATCCAACATGCACACCCGTTAGTTCTCTTAGTTAATTGTGGCTGACTAAAGAAATCTGCCTGACTTGTTCCTTCCACTGAACCTGACAGTCTGAGAGCTTTATGATCTGCCATATCACCAACCTGGTCACATTTAAAATTTGTTGGGAGCACTGGAGGAGTGGGACTAGAAAAAGAAACAGTAACTCCGTCTAATCTCAGTCAGAGCAAGAATTAGGAGAAATTCTCCAAGTGGGATTTCATTCAAGCGCGAATTCTCTTTCTCAGAAGTTTGGGATGGCTGAATCTTTATATTATATTGAGCTTGGTTTCACCTGATTGCCCATAGACAGGTGAATCAGGGATAATGGCGCATGGAGAGAGAAGTGTAGTTGGGACCACTATGAGATGTGCCACGAGCTTATTTACTAGTGGAGTAGTGTCCAAGGGCCGAATGGCCCATTCGTATCCCTCAGCCCTGTGTTCTGATGTTCTATTCAGCCCTTCGGACCTGATACAGAGGGGAAGATCGAGGCCACTCCGATGGTGAGGTGTAGTTTCGGAAACATACTTGGAAAATCTAGGCTGGGTCAGGAACCGACACCCACCCCCAATCCCTCTTTCCAGGCTTCCCCTCTCTGTAACTTCTGCTCCAGATATTTGTCATGTTACAGACCCAGATTCGCTGGGAATACAGCCCCCACACCCCACCCGGGGTTAACTCAAACAAGTCATCTGCTCTCCCTGAGTGCAACATTGTACAACACAACTTCCAGGAAAATACCCAGTTACTTTCCAAAAGCATAACATGTGAAATTAATAAATAGGAACAAGAGTAGGCCATTCGGCCCATCAAGCTAGCCCTGTCATTTAATAAGAACATGGCTGATCTACTCCAGGGCTCAAATCCACTTTCTTGCCGACTCCTTGTATCCCTCCACACCTCTCTGGGTTAGGGAATTCCAGGCATTTACTATATTCTGAGAGAAGACACCACTTTGCATCTCAGATTGAAATCAATACTTCTTTTTCGGTACCTATATCCTCGAGTGTGACACTCTGCCCAGGAATGGAAACAACTTCTCAATATCTGCCTTCTTAAGCCCTTTCTGTGTGTTGGATATTTCAGCAGTATCACTCACCATTCATTTAACCCCAATGAATAATCGCTTCACTATTATAGAGGTTCTCAGTAAGCCAACCATTTGATCCCAGGAAGCCGCCTAATGTCCCAACCTATACTTGCTGCATCAGCATGCTGACGTTATGTTTAATACACAGGAAGACTCCAATCTCTTTATACTGCTCCTTTCCTGGAAGTCCCCTCCATTAAATAACAGCCTGCCTTTTGATTCTCAGTGTCATCCACAAACTCGGATGTATATTGCACTCAGCTCCCTCCTTCAGGCTGTCAGTATAGATTGTCAATAACTGATGCCATCGGACTGATATGTGTGGTATTCCAGCAGATTCACGTTTCTCATAAAGATCCACTAATCCTGACTCTCCCATTTCGATGTGTTAACCAATCACCATCGCATGTTAATACATTATTCGTCATCCTACGAGCTTCTGGCTTGAGTAAGATCTTTTATTTTGTCATAACCTGTGGGAAATCTCTGGAAAGCCTCTTTTCTATCAGATTCCCCCCATATCAAATCCACTTGTTACATCTTCAGGCATCTTCAGAAAAAGTTTGCATGATCTTACAGGGCAAAATATAACTTCCCTTTCACGAAACCACACTGACTCTGCGTGAAGCTTTCCTCAATGCCCATGCTGGCCAGGTTTTCCAAACTATACAAGCCCCATCTGCTTTCATTTGGCCCATATGCCTCTAAAAGTTTCCCATTCATATGTTTGTCCAAATGAGTTTCAAATGTTGGAGCTGTACATGGATCTACCACTCTTCCTCTGGCAGCTCATTCCATTTCCACATCACCCTCTGTGTAAAAACATTGTCTCTGTGTCCCTTGTAAATGTTCCCCCTTTCAAGTTAAACCTATGCCTTCTATGGTTGAACTCTCCCATCCTGTGGAAAAACCCTTGGATATTCACCCAATCCATACCTCTCATAATTTCATAAACTTCTGGAATGTCAGCCCCACAACCTTCTACACTCCATCTGATACTAACTTCAAGAACATACATTTAAAGATAAGTACTGCAAATTTGAAACTATATTAAACATGACAGTAAAACAGTACTCAGCCCAAACTTCATACTGTTATTTGTCTTTCTCCATATTAAATACTGAGGCAGCATGAAACACTTACAAGTGCCAATAAGAGGTCAAGCACCTGAATTTATTTGTCTAAAGGGCGTGATGATCTCGAGAATGAAAACGTATCTATGGCCAGATCTATATAACACCATATAGTCAAAATGCCCCCTCCTGGCCTCCCTATGGCCTTGTGTGCTTGTGTCTTGCTTATCTTGCACTCAATAGAGAGAACCCCTTTTCCCACAGTTACATCTTAATTTAAACCCGTTTTACATACTCTTCATTTATCTTTTGTCACACTCTCTTTAAAAGCACATTTTCTTTTCATTTTCAGTACTGAAGAAGTCTCACACTAGACGTGAAACACTAATTCTGTTTCTCTGTCTCTGCAGATGCTGATAGATCTGCTGTGTTTATCCAGAAATGAACAGGGGCACAGAACAAATTTTCAGTTAAACAAATAAGAGTCGATACTGGAAATAAAGTACCAAGCTGGATAAACAGGGAGCTTTGTAGAAGGTTCACTGGACCTGCAAGTTTATGTCTGTATTCACTCCAGAAAATGCTGCAACATCTTCAGCAACATCTTCAGCAATTTCTGTTTTTGAACAATTTCCAACGACATATGTCAAAGATGCCCAAACATTCTGTCCAACATGGAGCGCCGTACACTGGGAACTGAACAATAATGCATAAGTTCCTTGACTCTGAAACTGCAGAAGGCTGGCATCACTGACACTGCGGAGTTCAGAATCATCGTCAGGGAGAAAAACAGAAGGAAACACATTCACTTCAAATACTGAAGATGGTATTACTGAAAGGAAAAGATTCAGATTAGTGCCTTAAATTGATTGAGTGAAAGTAACAAATTGGAGGTGTGACACCAAGGAAAGAATTTCAGCAGAATGAGAATATGAAAATGGAAGGCTTGTTGCATCAGAAACCAGAGTGGGTCAGTGAATACAGGGCTGTTGGGTGAATGGGTCCCGGTGTGAACTGGGGGACAGTCAGTGGAATTGAATTGTAGACATTGCAGCTTCAACTGGGTTATCATCTGATGCTGTAGATCACAGCAGCAGCAGAGGCAGAATTGTATTCAATGACAATCTGCAACCTTTCGCTCAGGATAATCTCTCAGTACACTATTACCATCAAGCAGATCTATGGTTCAGTGCCGAGTGTGGGTGAACATGCCAGGGTCAGTACCATGTGTACCTTTACCTGAAGACAACCCATCAAAACTACCACAATTGAAACAGCAGAACTAACATCTGGTACAGAGGCAGAAATGATCCCACGACTAACAAATCTGACCGAAGCTCTGTCATCCTGCCAAATATAAGTATAAATGTCGATGGACCATTAAACAAGTTACTGGAGGAGAGGACTCCATAAATATCCCCATCCTAAATAATGGAACCGTTCTGTACATTAGTGTAAAAATCAATTATGTGGTATCTGCACTATCCTCAGCCAGACATGTCGAGTCGATGATCCACCTCACCCTGTCATGATGCCCACAGAATCACAACTAATTCGATTCGCTGTTCGTGACATGAAGAAACAGCTGAACACATTAGATACGACAAAGGTAATGGGCCCTGACCCCATTCCTGCAATAGGGCTGAAGAGTTGTGCTACACAACAAGCCGTGTCCTTGGGGAAGCTGTTTCATTCCAGCTCCAACTCTGACATCTCCCTGGCAATGTGGAAAATTACTCAGCTATGTCCAGTTCCCTAAGAGGGGAATAAATACAATCTGACCAATTAGCACCCCATCAGTCCAATCACGACAGTCAAAATTGTTTGGAGTTTTTTTTTAACAGAGTTGTCAAGCAGCTCAGTGTGGTTTCCAATAGGTCCCCATGCGGAGATAGTGCTGTTGTGGAATTATCATTGGATTATTAATACAGACCAGGCTAATGCTGGTGGAATAATAAAAACAATTATTAACATATCGAGCTGTAAAATCTGGTGTCAGTAACAGTGATTTTGTGTCCAATGTTGATTGGAAACATCTATCTCCTTCCCAATGTACTTTCAGGAAGTGAGTCTCCCGTGCTTTCCTGGTCTGGCCTAAAAGTGACTCAAGACACACAGACATGTGATAAACTCTTCAATGGTCTCTGAAACAGCCAAGCAAGACACTTAATTGTATCAACTGGTCCGAGCTCTGAAAGGATATACCTTATGAGAACAGCCGGCACCAAACTTGGTGTCGGAAAAGGGAACAGGAAACATAGTCCTGTTGACCCTGCAGAGACCTCCACCCTAACATCTAACGGTTTGTGACAACATTTACAGAGCTTTCCCACAGACAGCACAGGAACATAGGGAAATGAGTACTTCACACAACACATTGAGCTTTCCCTGTGCTAGTTAATGGCTGAACATTTCCTTCATGCAGTTTTACCCATACAATATTCGTATGCATTAATATGTTTAAACATTGTGTAATATAAAATGAGAACTGCTGGAGTCCCTTCAGCACTACAATTTTACTCCTCCATTCAATATACAGGCAGTTCTCAGATAACGTGTGTTGATTAAATATAATTTGGCCGCAATGTGATTCATGAACCTTTATCCATGAAGTGAACTCTCATTCACTGTGACGCGATTCCTTGCCAGGAACCAGCTGAACAGCACAACCCAACCTCAGGATCCTCTGTCTGCAAAATGTACAATCAATGTGTTCAGCTAAAACAGGAATGCAATCCGCTCTGGAAGCCTTGAAACTGAGCCTGAAACCGGGAATTGTAGTCTACATTTAGAAAGAACTTTATTTCAAACAGTGGGAGAATCTTGAGGAGAACTGAAATTTCCCCATCGGCATCACGTGGTCAGTCAGCCACATGCGTTTTCTGAAGAAGAGTGTGGTGAAAGGTACACTGCTGTAGTCAGTGACTGTAGTTTGAAAGTGTTGCATTTAGAGGACAGTTTCATAACAATATGTGATTTAAAGATGTATTTTAGACTGTGCTAGTGTGTGTTAGACTAAAATTAATTTTTGCCTTTACTGATATTTTGGGGGGTTTGTCCCTTGCCCTCTTTTTCCCATAGACCCCATTATTAATATTGCACGATTTTCTACAAAACGGTGTTGCAAAGGAACACAGCTGCTGCGCCATTGGAGAACAAACTGGATTGATAGCTGATCTAACTTCTCACGATACTCCTGCTCTATCCCTAACCCTCAAATTTCCAGAAATCCTTATTTATATTCAGCGCCTTGGTTTCCACAGCCTGATCTGGGAAAGAGTACCCCTGGTTCGCCAGTCTCTGAGTGCAGACATTTATTCTCATCTCAATGCAAAGTGGCCTGTCTGTACCTAATACTGTGGTCCTTTGTTTTAGACGTCCACGCCAGGGAATTGCCATCCCTGCTTCCAATCTGTCTCGCCCTGTCAGAGTTTTATATATTTCACTGTGATCACCACTCATTTTCCTAAACGGCATAGAATACAAGCCCAGTCGCCCCAAACTCCGCTCAACAACAAACCTGTCATCCCAGAGATCAGTCTGGTAATCCTTCTCTGCTCTCCCTCAATGTCAGGTTTGTCCTTTATTGGGTAAGGAGACCAAAGCTGCACACAATACTGTACAATGTTCGAGATGCGGTCTCACTAAGGCCCTGTACAGCTGCACTTACACTAACTCCTGTACTCAATCCCCCTAAAATGAAGGTGAATACACCACTTATCTTCCTACCTGCTTTCTGCTCCTGCAATATTGCTTTCAGTGACTGGTGTACAGGGAGATCCAGATTCATTTCAATGTCACAGTTCCCCACTTGCCGGGTCTATATACACTGGTCAGCGTGCCAATGCTATTCCCAGTATTGACTTCTGGCTTTAGAACTCATTGCCCTACATATACCGAGAGGGCTGCACAGAAATAAACAAAAATGCAGCTTAAGTTCCTTTATAGAGCAACATTTTTCAACCACGCCCTTTTTCAAATGAGAGGCTGTGATTTTATTGTTCCCATCAATGTGCACAACATCTAATCTCTCCCATTGGTCTCCATCTGCCACGTATTTCCCCAGTAATTTCACTTGTCTCAGTCACTTGGGAGCTTTTTTACATCCCCCTCACCCACTCACATGCTGTCATCGTTCAGTGCTGTCAGCAGAGTTGGGGATATTGCATTTGAGCCCCTCAACCAAATATATGGTGTGTATTGGGAATAGCTGGGGCCAAAGCCACGATCCTTGCTATATCCTACCAGTCTTCCATTTAAAAAAAATTGTTTCCAGCCAGCTCTCCCATTCTAAAACCATGACCATATATTAGCCTCAGTCCCACAGGATTCGAATTCGCACAATAGGCTTGGGGCTTGATCAAAACACTTTCTGAAATTCCACTCGTATTGCATTGATAGCTTCTCCATAATTTTGCTAAAATCCACTTTCTCAAATATGACTCCCATGTCATAAATCTCTGTTGACTTTGTCGATGCCCATTAATGTCAGTTCAATACTTTCTTTAAACTGGTTAGTTGCTAATTTCATTATATTCCCTTTTTCTCACCAGACTAAAGATCCCTAGTATTGCTAAGAAGTTTTCTTTTTTGTTTTGTTTTCCTCTGTGGAGGCAGAACTGAAGCATTTTGTCCATAGTTCTGATATTTCCCAGTCCTCAATTATCTGGTATCAAACTGTAAGAAAGCTGCACATTTCTTTCTCTTAATTTTGCCTTTGACATATTTTCAGAAAATATTACAAGTTCTGTCTTATAAACTTTGTTGAGAGATTCTTCAGAAACCTATCAATTCTTATTTTAAGGTACTCAGTGATTGACCTTCCACAGCCATACAATCACAGCAGCAAAGATGCTGTATCATCAGAAATACAGCACGGTATAAATGAGGCCCATTTGCCAACACAATACCCATAGCCGTGAATCTTGAGGCATTTCAAGTGCACTACCGTGTATTTTCTAATGGTTTTGAGGTTACCATGACAACTCCCCTCTCAAGAATTGCATTTCAGACCCCAACAAACTCTGGGTGAAAAGCAATTCTCAAAAAACTGCAAACCCTTCACGTTATAAATGTGGGCCTTTGATTAAAAGTAACAACTGCTGTCCATCCACCCTGTAATCTTATGCGCCTGAATTACGTCCCCCTCAGCCTCCTCTCCACCAATCTAAACAACAAAAGCTTATCCAGCTTCTCTCTATAGCTGATATGCTCCATCCAAGGGAACATCCTGGTGAATCTCCTTTGCACCCCCTCCAGCGCAGTCACATCCTTCCTGTAATGTGATTCACAGAACTACACACAGTATTCCATCTTGGCATCACCAAAGTTCCGCATAGCTCATATAATCTGTGCCTCAATGAATCAAGGTTATGTTTATAGTCTCCTATGCTTTCCCAAATTGTGTATTACCTGGTCCATCACATTCAGGGATGTGTGGAGAAGCACCCTCTGACCTTCATAGTGTGCTGCCATTCATTGTGTCCTCCCCTGTCTGGTTCCTTCTTCCAAAGAGCATCACCTCATATTTATCAGGGATACATTCCACCTGCCATTGACCTTCCCAGCTGACCATTCCATCTGTATCTTCCCGTAACTTAAGGCCTTCCTCCTCACTGCCAACCAACCGGCCAATCTGCGTATCAAACCCAAACTAACTTATCACACTCCTCACCCCTCGTCCATATTCATAGCTACATTATTTTTTGAGTACTACAAATATTAAAGTTGAAAATCACACAACATCAGGTTAGAGTCCAACAGGTTTGTTCGGAGGTACTAGCTTTCGAATCGCTACTTCTTCATCAGACGATTGTGTGCTTTGATGAAGAAGCAGCGCTTCGAAAGCTAGTGCCGCCGAATAAACTTGTTGGACTATAATCTGGTGTTATGCGATTTTTAGCATTGTCCACCTAGTTCAACACCAGCACCTCTGAATCACAAACAATGAGGGACACATCACTGAACCCTGTGGTATACATGAGACACTGGTCTCCAGTCACACAAGCAGCCGTCTACCACCACCTTCTGTGTCTTACCACTAAACATCATTTGGATGCAATTTGGCAAGTCACTAATGAGTCCGACCTGTTCCCTGGTTATTCTGATTCCTGGACACATTTGTGCAATATCTGGAAATTCTCCCTAACTTGCTCTGCCAGCAGGTTTCCATGCCCCGCGTGAGTGAGTCCCCTACACGTGCAGAATTTCCTCCTTATTGCAGCCTTAAATGGTCTGTGCTTTATTCTGCCATTATTTCCCTTGAATGTGGATTAGACAGCCGGCGAAACATCCTGTTAATTTCCAACTTGTCATATATTTTGTGACTTTATATATTTCACAGGGACCTATCTCTCATTCTTTGAAACTCTAGAGAACACAGGCCGAGTTTCCTCATCACGCAATCTCGCCAATTGAAGGCTTAATCTGGAGAATGTCCATTGAACTTCCTCTGTCGTCAGTATATTCTTTCTTAGATTTGGTCACCAAAACTTTACTCAATATTCCAGGTACAGTACTCAACAACACGCTGTTAAACTGCTTCAACATGTCTTTACATCTATATTCTGACTCCCTCAAAACAAGGCAATCCAAACTTTAACTTATCACTTGCATATATTCCTCCAAATACCCTTCACATTTACGAACTCACTGTGTGAGTTCTTATAGAAAACCTTCTCATAATCCAAAATATGTAAATTCTACTGGTTCCCCATTATCTATGCTGTAAGAATCAACTTCAAACAATTCCAAAGCTTGTCAAGCATGATTGCCCTTTCAGAAATGCATACTGATTCTCTCCAATGTTGCTGTTAATTTCTAAATAACGAATATCACATCCTATATAATAGATTCCAACAGTTTCCCCACAAATGTCAAGTTAATTGATCTGCAGTTCTCCACACTATCTCTTCTTCCCTTTGTAGATGCTTGGATCACTACCGTTCATCTATAGTGCTTGCATCCAGACTATGCAGAATGCACTTCGTAATAGAACACAGTCATCGACAGTACAACTAATACTTCTATTACTGGTTTATTTCTGAAGATTTTGGTATGAAGTACATCTGGTTTGTGAAGGTTAGCAATGCTCAATCCAGCTGCATGTTCAAGTAAAGCCTTGTTACTGATATAAATTGACTTTATGTCTTTCAGTCCACAAGTCCTATATGATGATGTCGCGTATCTGGGTGATTTTCTGGATCTTCCTCCATGAAGACAGATGCAAGGTAACTGGTTATTTGCTTGGCCATTTCCCTGTTATCCATAATAAGCTCGTCTCCCTGATTGCAGACTTCCACATTTGACTATGCTTTTCTCTTTCCTTTGAAATATAGATAATAGATTTATGCAACCTTTGTGTTCCTGTTTGTTTGCATGTGTGTTCGCTTTTTGATTTCCTTACCTGTTTCATGGCCCTCTTTTCTGGTTCGTAAATTTCTGAGAATTTTCAGGATTCCACAATGTCTGACATTCTTCTGAAGTCACTGCCTGTGATTAATATAATCTTTAATATATTATGCTAATCATTGTTAACTCACTTTCTCACTGTTAGGTATTCTACCCGAAATAAATAAATATATTTTTCAGACTTTGTAGTATTTGTATAAACCTCCTGGGCCTGACCATATATATTCAGGAACACTGCAGGAGGGCAGGAAAGAAATAGTGGGGGCCCTGTCTGGTACTTTTGCATCATCGGTGGCCAACGGTTGAGGTCTTGGAGGGGAGTGAATGCTGTGCTCTTATTCAAGAAGGGCTACAAAGAAAAACCGTGGAACTATAGACCAGTAAACCAAAAAACTGCAGCAGGTAAGTTACTTGAGAAGATTCTTAGGGCGAAGATATACATGCATTTAGAAAGACATGGCCTTGTGAATGGGGGATTATGGCTCACAAGTTTGTTAGACTGCTTTGATAATGTGACCAATAACTTTGACAAGGGCATTGTTGTATATTTAGACGATATGGATTTCAGTAAGGCATTCAATAAGGTTCTACATGGTACGCTGCTCTGGAAGGTTAGATCACATGGAATTGAGGAGGAGCTGGCAAATTAGGTCCAAAATTGGCTTGATGATAGGAAGAAGAGGGTAATCGTGGAAGGATGCTTGTCGGACTGGAGGCTTGTGATGAATGAAATGCCTCAGGGGTCGGTGCTGGGACTATATATGTGTGTGTGTATATATATATATATATATATATATATATATTTATATACACGCACACACACACACACACGCACACACACACACATATCTATGATTTAGCTGAGAATGTACAGGCATGATTTGTAAGTTTCAAGGTGACACTAAAATAAGTGGATTCGTGGACAGTGAGGAAGGTTATCAGAAATTTCAGAAATTACAGCAGTACATTGATTAGGTGGGGAAGTGGGCCGAGAAATGGCAAATGGAGTTTAACTCAGATAAGTGTAAGTTCTTGCATTTTAGAAAGTCAAATCAAGGCAGGAGTTTCATGGTGAATGGCAGGGCCTTAAGGAGTGCAGTGGAACAGAGTGACCCTGGAATTCAGGTGCACGGTTCTCTGTAAGTGGAGTCCCAGGTAGACAAGGCACTGAAAAAGGCATTTGACTCACTGGCCTTCATCAGTTAGAGCACGGAATATCGAAATTAGGGAATTATGTTGTAGTTATACAAGATGTTGGCGAGTCCATACTTGTCGCATCATGTTCAGTTTTGTTCACTTTGCTTGAGGAAGGATGTTATTGAACTGGAAAGAGTGCAGAAGAAATTTACAAGGATTTTGCCAAGACTCAATGGTCTGAGTTATAGTGAGAGGTTGAACAAGCTAGAAGTTTTCACTTTAGAATGTATGAGGCTGAAGGGGATCTGACAGCAGTGTAAAAGATCATGGGAGGCATGGATAGAGTGAATGCACTCAGTTTTTTTCCCCCAGGATTGGGCAACCACGGACTAGAGGGCATCAAGTTAAGGTCAGAGAGGAAAGAGTAAAAGGGAACCTGAGGGGCAATTTCTTTTACACACAGAGTGGTATGCATATGGGACGAGCTACCAGCAGAAGTGGTTAAGGCGGGTACATTCACAAAATTTAATAAAACATTTGGACAAGCGCACAGGTAGGAAAGGATTAGAAGGATACAGGGAAATATTTTGTTCGGAATGGACCAGTTTGGGCCGAATGGCCTGTCTCCGTGCTGTAAGAATCTTTGAGTCTAACAACCATTGTTCTCCTACTGAATGTTATATTGTTCTTCCCCAATTCACTGGAGCGAACTTGACACTCTAGCCTCTGGGCTTCCATGATGTTCCAGAATGTTCAACCATTCCATATTGAATGCAGACGCCGTGTAAAATACAACATATTAATGTCACTATTCCTCCAAAGCTGCTTCAGGGCAAGGTTAGTAATTAGTCCTTCCGGCCACACAATAAACAATAGGTGCTGGAGTAGGCCATTCTGCCCTTCGAGCCTGCACCACCATTCAATATTATCATGGCTGATGATCCTTGATCAGTATCACACAGCACCAAATCCGAAATAATCTACCTCTAGTTTGGTTCACAACATACTCTTCAACCTACCTGATATACACTTATGGAATTTATTTTTCACAACATTAGCAGTCACTTAGTTAACTCAGTTTCGATGCAACTTGACACCATCTATTATTACTGCAGAACCCACGAGTATTTGTTACTCATTCACAGGATGGGGGCTTCATTGGATAACCAGCATTTGCTGACCATGCCAGACGGCAGTTAAGAGTTAACAGTGTTGTCTTGGACCTGGAGTGACGTGCAGGCCAGACCAGGTAAGAACAACCAGTTTCCTTCACTAAAGAACATTAATGAACCAGATGAGTTTTTCCAACAATCAACAATGGATTCCTGATCATCATAAACTCTCGATACCAGATACTTATTGAATTCAAATTCCACAATCTGCCATGGCAGGATTTGAATCCATGTCCTCAGAACATTACATGGGTCTCTAGGTTAAGAGCCGAGCGATAATATCAGTATGTCTTGGCTTCCCTTTGCATATAGTTGCATATCTAATTTCCAGAGCATATGATGCAAAACATTTGCGCGACAGTTTTGGTTCAGATATATAACACAACAAGTTTGTTTCTCTTTGCTATTTGTAAGATCCACCCAAACTGATTCTGTGGAATCTGATGGACAGGGCCTGTGTCGTTACTAGTGATAGACTTGGATAAGGCAATCTGGGAGGCTCACCTCGATGCTGAGATGATCTGAAGACATGTCCAGCAATACAGGACAAGCATCAATATCCATTCCGCTCTGTCAGGATAGGTGTCACCGTATATTCTCACTGTTCCCTCACACTCACTGTCTATCTGTTACAGCACCTACCCTCAACCAAGGCTCACGCTCTATCTCCAAATAAGGCTCAAGCACGACCATTCCCGCTGTTGAATTCAGCACCTTCCTCCCCCACATTCTCTATCCCTGGGGAATAGCCCCGCACACTAATAGCACTACATTCATACAATACTATGGACAGATGCCCTCCGGCCACCTCACCATGTCACACCTCACCTGGGAGAAAGTGAGGTTTGCAGATGCTGGAGATCAGAGCTGAAAATGTGTTGCTGGAAAAGCGCAGCATGTCAGGCAGCATCCAAGGAACAGGAGAGTCGACGTTTCGGGCATAAGCCTCACCTACCCCAGCACTAACAGCAGGGACATCCACTCCCACCCTCACTCATTCTCTCCCTTTCTCCCATTCCAGGAGAAACAGCCTGGAATAGGACAGAAAGGGCCAAGCCGGGTGATGGAGTGCCGGATATCCGTTCCCTCATCCCCCTACCATGATATGTGGGGAGGATCCTGGAGAGAGCTGGAGAGGACCAGGAAGCCTTGTGTGGAGATTTTGAAATATCCACGTCCCACCAACCGAGTAAGGAGCAATATTCAGTAAAGAACAATTCTCAATTCAAACCTACTGTCAGTTTCAAACTCATCTCTCTCACTCGCAGAAGAACAGATATCCCATTGCACAGAGATGCAGGCATTGAATTACACAGAAGTATTGGTAAATACCCCAATATACTAACATGCACAATGCATACAAGGAGATAAGCATGCACACACATCAAAGCACACAAAGACATATACCGTCACACACAAATAGACACAAACCCAGATAGAAACACATAGGCTGGTACACAGACAGACAGACATATTCACGCAAATACAAAACCATGACGAGCACATGGGCACACACACATATAAATGCACATTAAGACACAGACAGTAGTGCCATTAAGTCACAAATAAACACATTTTTTTTATTTATAAGGAGATCAAAGATTCTAGGGAGAAGGTAGGAGACTGATGTTGAGGAACATATTAGAAATGACTGAATGGTATATCAGACTCGATAGGTCTAATTCTGCTCCTTTTTTAATGCTCATGTGGTGTCATGCTCTTCCTGAGACAGCAGCAGCATCATATTTGATTGGAAAGAGTCAGTGGTAATGTGGGAAAAGATTGGAGGGCAGAATGGTTAATGTCGATTCCTAGTTATTGTACCACTACATCCGAAATGGGGCAGTGATTTGACATGAGGTGAACACAATTTTTAAACAATGTGTCCCACAGTGGAAGAAGGATGCCCCTTTCCCTTCACTGTTGTGCTGTCTGTGGTGTCCTCATCCTCAGGGAGCAGTGAAGACTCGGTTAATTAAGGTATTTTAGTTTGAGCTTGACTGATCTTTGCTGGACAGCAGAGTCAATGTTTATTGGGAACAGACAGGAGACAGATGGTCAGACACACTCGGATCAGCCATGAGCATTCTGAATGGTGTCGCCAAATGGCCAACTGCTGCCCCTTTCCAATGTGTTGTTCCCTCAATCCACCCTCCCGGCTGTTACAGGAATATACTGCTGCCCCTACTCCATGTGTTGTTCCCTCAATCCATGCTCCCGGCCGTTAAAAGATATACTGCTGTCCCTACCCCGTGGGTTGTTCCCTCAATCCACCTCTAAACGCGATTACAGGGTAGACGGCCATCCCATTCAGCCAGACTGTATCGTTACAATGAGACGGGAGGAGACCATTCTATCCCTACAAAGAATTACACAGGAATATCGGATGAAGTAATCCAGCTCGTTGAGTACATTACACAGCCCAGAACGAGGCCATTCAACCTGCCTGAAGTGCAGCACAGGAACAGGGATGCTGTCACTAACAGGAAATAGTAAAATATATGATTTTTTAAACAAAACTGTAACTAGTTTTGACTCAGAGGTCACTGTAGGGTCATCAATGATCAATAATCTATGTCAAATATCTGGATGAACGGACTGAATGGATCAAAGCTGTACTACCTTGTACACCAAAATGATCATTCAATAGATCTTCAAATGGAGGTAGTGAATCTGCATTATGATGTAGACAGGGAAGGTTAGTGAGGATACCCTCAGCAGAAATAATATAATGTGAGTTGTCTATTGAAGTCAGGAACAATTTAAATGGAGAGAGATTGCAGAACTCTGTGATGCAGATGGTTTTCATATTCCTGGTATATGAATCATATGAAGTCTGTCTGCAGATGCAGCAAGCGATTCGGAAGGAAAGTGGAATGATGCTGTTTGTGGCAACGGGTATTGGGTTTAATTAGGAATATTTCACTGTATATTCACAGGGCATTGCTGAGACCACATCAGATACACTGGGGACAGTTTTGATCCTCTAAACTAAAAATAAAACCGGATACAATTCCTTTCAAAGATGTTCAAAGATGCTTCCCTTTAATCATTCCTGAAATGAAGGCCTTTTGTTATCGGGAATTATCTGTTTGGATCTTAGATGAGAAATCTTATTGAACCACGATTTTCAGAGAAGTCGTTCAGCTGGATACATATTTTCTCTTGTTAAGAAGACTAAAGCTAGATAATTTTTTTTGAATGAGATACATTGGTATTAACACAAATGTTATGAAGATATCAACCCATTTTTAAAAATTACGCAGATGCATATAAACATCTCATCAAATCATAAAACGGGCACATTATTTTCTTTTGCTAATGAAAGGCACTGTGCACAACAACAACAATGATGCTGCATACAACATACAGTTTATTATCATCCATTCCAGAGAATGTACATGGAGGTGCACATGGTCCAGTTTGGTTTTCAGTTGACATTCTTGTATTTTTCTACACAGATACGGAGAAAAATATTACTTGTTTCAGAAGCAGCAGCCAATTGGTCTCTCTCTCTCTCTCTCTTACTGTGTTCTGCCTGAAAACAAGGCGTGAGAGCAGAAAAATCCTGAGTCATCTTTACCGCTCGTAGAGGATTCCTGGTGAGGATTCATAGGAATCTCTGTACAGCTCGACGAAAAGGGAATTCAGCCAAATCCAACTGTTCCAGGAAGAAATCCGCATTCCCAGACATTTGTGTGAGCAGAATAAGTTCAAAGTTGGAAAAACATTTGGGACACTATCATTTTACCATTTGTTCATAGTTCAACTTTATGTGTCCCAGATTTTTCTAGAAAATTACCCAGTCCGATACCGATATCATTGGACACAGCACTCAACTGGTTACATTTAAAATTTGCTTTCACCAATAGAGGAGTGGGAAAAGACATGAGTGACCCTCCAACATTGGTCAGAACACGAACAAGAAATTCTCAAAGGGTTGGTAAGGTGTGAACTCCCTTCCACAGAAGATTGTGATGCCTGGATATTTCCATTTGTTCAAAATTGTCTATGTAAGACATTTGAAAGATAAATGAATGTAGGGAAATGGTACACTGACAGAAAAGTGCCGCTGAGACCTTAATAAGATCAAAGTGCATGGTAGGGCCTCACTCAGAGATGACTCAAAACTGCTTTGCTCTCTCTGATTACAACATGCAATAACAGTACATCCAGGAAAATTACAGCCGTTTACTTTGAAATTACAGAAAATGAAAACATAAGGAACAGGAATAGTTAAGCCATTGTATACTATCATGACTGACCTACTGTTAGCATTAACTCCTCCTTAATGGCCAGTTATTCACAATCCTGAGCTCGCTGACAGGTCAAAAATGTATGTACCACCTCTTTAAATACTTTCAGTGATGTAGCTCCCCTAACTCTCTAGTCCAGATAATTCCTGACATTGATTACCCTCTGTGAGAGGAAAACACTCTCTACACATACACCATCACCTATTGATATGAACAAGAGGTGAACACAGGGGCTCAGATAAGAGTGAATGGCCTTGAGATCAAGGCGGAAGTTGACTGATGATGTTATCGGGACCACCTACTTATTTGAGCTTAATGAGAATCAGGTCTAACCTTCCCCACTGGTTGGGGTCTTTCAGAGCACAAAGGAAGATGTTTGTGGTCGGTGGCCGACAATCCTCTCAGTCCCGGGACATCTCTTTAGGACATCCTCAGATTAACTTGCTCAGCACAAACATCTTCAGCTCCTTCGTCAACGTCTGCATGCCCCCATTCCCGGTGCTCCCCATCTACCTCAAGATCAGAAGCAGGGTGATCACTGAAGATCACACAATATTCAGAACAATTTGTCCCCACTCAGCTCCTGAACCGGTCTGTGTCTATATTCAGCAAGACCCAAACAACATTCAGGTTAGTGCTGTCAAAGTGTCGGTAACATTCATGTAACAGCACGGCCAGACACTGCACTTTTCCACAGTTAAAAGAGGAGCTCATTCAGCATCTCAAGCTGGTTACATGAATATGTAGAAACCATTCAGCCCATCGAAATGACTGAACAAGAAGAGGGACAGCCCATTTAGTCCACCTGCCTGTTCCACAGGAAGAGGAGGCGTCTGGTCAGTACATTGCGCTGTTAAACAGGGACAGGCAGAGTCCAGTAAGACCCCTAAACCTGTTCTATAGAACCAGGAGGAGACTATTCACCCCTCGAGACACTTACACAGGAATAGGAGGGTGTCATTGATGCTCCATCCTGGAAAACGAATGGAGCAGAGAATGCACTCATAGACTGCTCACAATGTTCCTCGTGGCTCCATTGCCTATGGAACAAATGTTACTTTAACATGTTTTGCCAGCAGTGAGGAAGGAAGCCAAATGTTTTGTATGAAGTCTCAAGGAGGCATCTTCCATCTCCAAGAAGACAGAGACATGTTCTCCGTAGGGTCAGAAGCTGGTGAGGATAGTTAACTGTTTTAGAGTGAAAGTATTATGGCTCCTGTTGGGATGGTGGATAACGTGAAGTTCTATGTATAATCACACACCAAATGCACTGTATTAATGTTGGAAGAGTCTAGATAAAGACTGGCCCTCTCTCTCTCTCTCTCAATCGAAATGGGGAGTGGTGCGAAGTGAGAGGAACGTTCTCAGAGTCTTTTAAGCCAGCGAGAATCATGTAAACCAATAAAAAAATAGAATTTATCACCTTATTAGTTCTGTTTGGAATATAATGAGTGACTGTCCATCAACTTAAGGTTCAATGCAATCATCTCTTATTCTTCAAAGTGCTACAGATTAATCCTTATGCACACCCGATGGTACATTCATCCCAACAATGAGTCTGGTGAAACTCCTTTAAACTCTTTCTGCCAAGAGGATTATTCTGTATAAAGTAGAGAAAATCTTTGCACAATACCCCAAAAGCTATCTCAACCACACTCTATGGTTGATCACAATAATTCTGTTGCCTCACTTAACTGTCTCAGCTTATTTCCTGTGGTATAAAAAACATTCATTCTCTCTACACTGCGAATGATGTGCAATTTTGAAGTTTCTTACATCTTTGCGTCAGTCATCACCAGAGGTGTCGATAGAGATGTATATCACGTTCAGAGGGAGACTCAATCAGAAAGAATTCACATGAAACAGGGAATGGTCACCTACCTAAATGGAAATTACTTGCAGGAACATGGAAATCAGGCAGAGGAAGGGAGCTATCTTTCCTGGTGTTCTGCTCTCACGGGATGTGTGCAGCCCTGGTCAGGCCAGCATGTTATGCTGATCTTGAACTGAGTGGCTGATTCAGCTGTTTCACAGGATAATAAAGAGTAAACCACATTGCTGTGGGTTTGCAGTCACACAGAGACCTGAACATGGAAGGATGACCCATGAACTTCTCTACAGGACATTAGGCAAACAGATAGGCTTCTGTTTAAAACAAGTGGTGATGATTTCATTTGCATTCCATCAATTTCCTTCATGAGACACCGAAAGATTATTATTGTGTGCCGCTTGATGATGAGTCAATGACTTGACCACCATGCACTGTCTGTCCATCTGACAGATTCTGTGGAGAAGACAAATTAACTATCTCAAGTGCAAATATGTTGTGACGTACGCATAGTTAGAAGGGACTTGAAACGGTTAAATCTGCATTTACCAAAGGCACAAACAATGGATTATTCAGCAGTTGCATTGAGGCTGAGAATGTGACTGAAATATCCTGATAGTGGTCCTGGGTAGGATTGGTGAGTGGGGAGAATATGTAGAAATGTAAATATGATTGGAGAAAAAAGATAATGGAGTTTAAGAACAGTCTGGTTTCTCCTCGCATATTGCTGAGTAAGTTGTGGATAGTAATTTGCTAGTTATAATCAGTAAGGAATAAAAGTTTTGACTGGATCTGAAAATAATGACTTCCAAATTTTAAAATTTGAATATGAACAGCAATTCAGTTCAACACAGTTTAATGGACAGATGGAATGACTTACCAGGAACACCAACTATAGCGAGGATGGGATAGTAACCACCTTGAATAATCCAAAGGATATCTTCGATCCGTGATGCTAATGATATCCAAGGCCGAGAAAGGTAGTAAAGACCCGAGGATAAACTCCTGTCTGTTGCAATATTCCAGTCGAAGGTTCTCACATTCTGATCCATTAATTGAACGTCCCAGTCTAATGTTCTCAGATTCTGATCTCTGCTCCTCCGTCTTTCGAGCTACTGATCCCTGTTAGTCCAGTCATTGCTGCTCCCGCCCATACTGGGATAACACATTGAACCGAGTCCTTAATTAATAGAAGAGGCAAACCCTCCAGTGACACATCTCGGATCCACGGAGACTGACATCAATCACAGTCACTGAACAAATAGCTCCAGCCAATGCCTTTCAATTCAATATTAGATTAGACTTACAGTGTGGAAACAGGCCCTTCGGCCCAACAAGTCCACACCGACCCGCCGAAGCGCAACCCACCCATACCCCTATATTTACCCCTTACCTAACACTATGGGCAATTTAGCATGGCCAATTCACCTGACCCGCACATCTTTGGACTGTGGGAGGAAACCGGAGCACCCGGAGGAAACCCACGCAGACACGGGAGAACGTGCAAACTCCACACAGTCAGTCGCCTGAGTCGGGAATTGAACCCGGGTCTACAGGCGCTGTGAGGCAGCAGTGCTAACTACTGTGCCACCGTGCCGCCCATAATTGTTTTATTCAAATTCAAAACAATGATTCAAACTGTCATTTTCTGGATGGGCTATGTGAGGGTGACTGATGGAACAAATCTTGAGGCTGGTAGATCAATTGAGTGTAATCATTCAATCTGTCTTGGATGCAGGAGTAATGCTATAAGTTCATCAGAACGTAAACATGCATCTCTGATTATACATCCTGGAGCTATTGATCAAACATCATAATTTCAATTAAACATTGAGACAATTTTTATAGTTTATGATGTGAGGGGAATGTGTGTCTGAGAAACGTGGGGTTGTAACAGACAAATGGCATGGTTATGTTAACAGAGAATTGAACGTGACAAATGCAATTCAGATTGTTATTCTAGGTTCAGAGAGAGTCAGATGAGGCCTGTGCTATTGATGTGATCGATGTTAGTGAACTGTGATGAAATGTCATTTACTGGACTTCAATAAGAGTGTGGCTATGGCATTGTGGAGAAGACAGAAAACAGAGAGAATTGGGGGACATGGCAGTTCAGACAGGAGGGAGGGGCAATAATATTCCTCAGTCATCAGTGTTGGAATATTACTCTTTATAGCTCATATGAAGAAAAGATTCAAGGATACATCTAAAGTGAAGAATGAGGAGTACAGTTTGTTTATTGAACACAAAATACGAGGACAAAATTATTTTCTGCCCGTACTAAACTATGGGAAGTACAAAAAAATACACTCATGATATTGAGCTATATAAATTGAAATGTGTATTACAAAATCACGGAAGTGCTGTGCAGTCTATATCAATCACTATTTGGCCCACAGCTGAGATGCTGATTTCCCCTCTGTCAGTGATACACCTCATTGAAATTGTCTGGCGCAGTATCTCAGTACTGAGGGGATTCTGAATTCCTGCTGTTGTTCACCCAGTCTATTTAAATTAAATCACCTTGTCACTGTAGAAAAAAAAAATCACTTGGTCTTTTGGACTCTGTTTAACTGTCAGCAACTCAGCTCTGTGATATTGTTGGTGATAAATGATCTGGGACCACAGCCAGTATCCGCACAGTGCTCAAACCGTATAGCAATAGATAAAGGCCTTGCAGTCCGTGAGAATTTCTAAATAAAACTTCCATTTTCTGTTTGTTCCTGTCTATCTCCCCTCGTGCTGTCTTCTGATCTATCCAACTCACCCTCGTTTAGCATCCCTCCAATCACTTTCTGTTTCCAAATTGTGCAGTTGTACAGCTTGATGTTGTGGCCATTTTGGAGAAATGAATAGAGCAAGGACAGAACTGATCGTTGGAGGGTCCGGGGTTTATATGCTTCATTCAGAACAAGGAAGGTACTAAAAGTGGGGCAGGGTGGGGTTTGGGGTGGGGGAGGGTGGGGTGTCATTGAAAATCAAAGACACCATTACGTTGGTAGAAAGGATGCTTGATAAGGACTCGTGTACTGAGGTAGCATGGGAAGAGGTTTAGAAACAAAAACGGAGAGGTCACCCTGTTGACAGGTCTCTATTGCCCTCTGAAAAGTTCCAGAGATGTAGAGGAAAGGATTACAAAGATGATAATGGATAGGAGCGAAAGTAATAGATTAGTTGTTATGGAAGAATTTATCTTTCCATATATTGACTGGAAACGCTACAGTTCAATAACTTTGTACAGGTCAGTTTTTGTCCAATGTGTGCAGAGTGGTTTCCTGTCACCGTATGTATATAGGCCAACAAATTCCGTTATCACGTTTTACATTAAAAAGTTGATTCTGATACGAAAATCATAATATTATTATTATTTCTACAGTTAATCTTTTTCCTAGCGAATTAGACAAAACATGCCAGGCATCCCTTTATGGTTTTATAATTACGTTGAAATCTGTGTCCATGATTATTTACCAAATATTTAACTCGAACTTATTACTATTTTAAATAGTTTCAAAGGCGCAGCTCCCTTCTGAAAGATAACCTGAGTAGCTGGTTTTGTGGATGAAAAGAATCCTGACTGAAATCAGAATAAGTTACCTTTTCTCGTGATTCTTCGAAGTTTTTATGCTATAATTTCATTATTTCATCTGTGTTCTGTTACAAATCATCATTTTTTTCAATACAAGAACTTTCTTTATCACTAGGTTGACATGTTTCAGAATCTTGCGAATCAGATTTTCCTTTCTTTTGCCTTGGAATTATTTCCTTCTCAAAGGTACTTCTTTCACTAATGCTGAAGCAATTTATTTAATTTCTGGCTATTTTGTAGCTCTTCAAAAACAGACTGCTGAAGTAGACGTTTAAATTTCCGCCACTCCATGTCCCTAAAAAAAAGGCAGCTCCAACTCTCACAATGATCTGCCAGAACTGTATATAAACAAAGATTGTCACTCTACTTTGATACATGCGACAATTTATCCTATCAAACCCAAATGTAACCAAATCTTATGATCGAGAGAGAGAAATTGTCTCAAGGTCAACACACCCAGATGAAACCTCTGCAGCCTGCCACATCAGTCCAAAAATCGTGATAGACGATGAAGCAACTAACTGGTGGAGTGGGCTCCACAATTATTCCCATTCTACCAATGCATCAGCTCTGTACATCCGTGTAAAAAACAAGGAAATAGTATCTGTACTATCCTAGCCAGCGGTGTTGAGTGGATGATTCAACTTACTGTCATCGTGATGCCCACAGAATCACAGATGCCAGTCTAAAACTAATTTGATTCGCTGTATGTGACATGAAGAAACAGCTGAACACAGCAGATACGACAAAGGCAATGGGCTCTGACCTCATTCCTGCAAAAGGACTGAAGACTTGTGCTGCACAACAAGCCGTGTCCCTGGGGAAGCTGTTTTCTTCTAACTCTAACTCTGACACCACCCTGGCAATGTGGAAAATAACTCAGCTATGTCCATTTTATAAGAGGGGAATAATTATAATCTGACCAATTACAACCCCCTAAGTCTCATCACGATAGACAAATTGGGAGTTCTTTTTGACAGAGCTGTCAAACGGCACAGACATAACTTGCGCAGTATGGTTTCTAATAGGTTCCCATGTGGAGATGATGCTGCTGTGGAACTGTCACTGGATTAATAATTCAGACCAGGCTAATGCTCTGGCAGCTGGTGGAAGTTAAAAACAATTAATAAAATATCGAGATCTCAAATCTGGTGTCAGTAACAGTGACCTTGAAGTCAATGTAGTTTGTAAACAACAATTTGCTTTTCCAATGTACTTTCAGGAAGTGAATCTCCTGTGTTTCCTGGTCTGCCTATACGTGACACCGGACACAGAGAGATGTGATCAAATCTACAATGGTCTCTGAAAAGGCCAAGCAAGACACTCTATTGTATCAAACCTCTCCGAGGTCTTAAAGTATAAAACCAGACAGAACACCCAGCCCCAGCCTCAATATGGATAAGGGAACAACACCACACTGCTCTTCATCTGTCACATGTTTACTCCTTCACTCCATTTGTTTCAATCACCTTGAAGTTTTTTCACATCCTCCTCACTTTCCAACATCCTAGTTCCGTCAGCAGACTTGGAAACTTTGCATGTGATTCCCTCAAAGAGTTGTTTGAGATGTATTGTGAATATCTGGCGACTCAGCATCAATCATTGAGATGTCTCATGAGCCTTACAAACTGAAAAACATCCATTTGTTCCTACTCATTGTTTCCTGTCAACACTCCCATTTTAAAACCATGATCATACATTTCCCCCTAACTCATGTGCTTTTACTTTGCACACGAGGATTGGGACTCTATTAAATGTCTTGCTGAAAATCCAAGTTTAGTGCCTCTTTGTTTTTTTTTCCTGTAATTAATCTACCAGTCAGTTTCTGAAATATGTTTCCCATTTTATCAATGTGTGTTTTTTTTTCTACGCCCATTATTTTCAGTTCCAGTAATTTCACCAAATTAGTTGATTTACTAATTTCATTCAATATCATTTTCTCATCAGACTCAGGTTTTCTCCTATTTATGGGAAGGCTTTATTTATATATTTTACTGTGAAGACAGAAGTAAAGTAGTTGTGTCATGGTTCTCTGTTCTCCATTCTCCATTTCCTGTTTTCAGACTGTAAGGAAGCTGAAACTTTGACTAAAAAGAACAGCTGTTGTCTATTCACCATGTCCATGTCCCTTGTAATATTAAACCTGAATTACTTACCCACTCAACTTCCTGGCTCCAATATAAATAACTCAAGCTTATCCAGCCTCTCTCCACAGCTCATAAGCTCCATCCCAGGAACATCCTGGTGAATCTCCTCTGCTCCTCATCCAGTGCAATCACATCTTTCCTGTCATGTGACTCCCAGAACTGCACACAATATTTCATTTGGCCTAACCATATAAAATTCGTATAATCTTGGGTCAATGAATAAAGGCTTTATCTACAGCCATGCTGAACACATCAATTATCATATCCAGTCACATTCAGAAATGTGTGGAGAAGCACCCTCTGAGCTTCCTTGTGTGGTGCTATTCTTTGAGTATTCCTCTGTCTGGTTCCTTCTTCCAAAGTGTATCACCTCATATTTATCAGGGTTACATTCCATCTGCCATTGATATGACCATCTGACCATTCCATCTGTATCTTCCTGTAACATAAGACCTTCCTCCTCACTGCCAATCACCCGGCCAATCTTTGTGTCAAACACAATCTTACTTATCACATTCCCTCTACCCAATTCACATTCATATCAATTATGAATATCACAAATAATAAGGGAAACAGCACTGATCTCTGCGGTACACCAGGGGAAATTGGGCTCCCGTCACAAAAACAACATTCTACCATGAAGTTGAGTTTGGATGCAACTTGATAAGTCACTAATAGGCCCTACATGTTCTCTGGTTGTTCTGTTCCACTTGATATACGTGAAGAATATCTGGGGATTCTCCTTAATCTTGCCCTGCCAGCAGGCTTCCATGCACCTCTGTTAGTCAGTCCCCTCCGAGGGAAGAATTTCTTCCTTATTACGTCTTAAATGTAATATCCCTTATCTTGTCATTATTTGCCTTAAATATCGAGTAGATAGCTAGAGAAACATCCTATTCATTTCCACCTCATCACTTGTATCATAGATTGTTGAAATTTCACTGCGATCACCTTTTATGCTTTGAAACTGGAGAGTTCGCAAGAAAAATCTCCCCATCAGAAAATCTTGTCATCAGAGGAATTAATCTGGAGAATGTCCATTGGACGTCCTCTATGATCAGTGTACTCTTTCTAGATTAGGTCACCAACACTGCACTCAGTACCTCAGGTACACTCTCACCAACACTCTATGGAATGGCTTTATGATGTCTTTGTGAATATTCTGATTCGCTTAAACAATATCCAACCTAACTTTAACTTTCCAATTACACGTATTCCTCCAATTACCATGCAAACTAATTGCATTTACAAACTCACTGTGTGAGTTATAGAGTCATAGAGATATACAGTATGGAAAATTACCTTTTAGTCCAATCTGTCCATATCTAGCAGTCTAGTCCCACCTGCCCGCACCAGGCCTATATCCCCCAAAGCCTTTATATTCATATAACCATCCAAATGCCTTTTAAATGCAGCAATTATACCAGCCTCCACCACATTCTCTGGCAGCTCATTTCATACTCGTACCACTGTCTGTGTGAAAATGTTGCCCCCCTTAGGTATCTTTTACATTTAGATCAGATTGCTCACAGTGTGGAAACAAATCCACACCGATCCGCTGAAGCGTAACCCACCCAGACCCATTCCCCTTCACCAAACTCTGTGGGCAAATTAGCATAGCCAATTTACCTAACCTGCACATTTTTGGATTGTGGGAGGAAACCCACGACGACACAGGGAAAATGTGCAAACTCTACACAGAGAGTCGACCGTGGCGGGAATTGTGAGGCAGCAGTGCTAACCACTGTGCCATCGTGCCGCACAACATCTTTCTCCTCTCAACCTAAACCCTTTAGTTCTGGACTCCCCGAACCCAGGGAAAAAACATTTTGTCTATTTACCCTGTCCATGCCCCTCATAATTTTATTCATCTCTATAAGGTCACCCCTCAGCCTCCGACGCTCAAGGGAAACCCAGTCACAGCCTAGACAGCCTCTTCCTATAGCTCAAATCCTCCCAGCCTAGCAACATTCTTATAAATCTTTTCTGAACCCTTTCAAGTTTCACGACATATTTCCAAATGGAAGGAGACCAGAATTGCACGCAATATTCCAACAGTGGCCTAACCAGTGCCCCGTACAGCCGTAACATGACCTCACAACTCCAATGCACAATATTCTGATCAATAAAGGAAAGCATACCAAACGCCTTCTTCACTATCCTATCTACCTGCGACTCCACTTTCAAGGAGCTATGAACCTGCACTCCAAGGTCTCTTTGTTCAGCAACATTCCCATTAATCTTATAATTAAATGGTAAAAGTCCTGCTAAAATTTGTTATCCCAAAATGCAGCATCTCGCATTTATCTGAATAAAATCCATCTGTCACTTCTCAGCCCATTGGCCCATCTGGTCTAGATCCTGTTGTAATCTGAGGTAACCCACTTCGCTGTCCACTACACCTCCAATTTTGGTATCATCTGCAAACTTACTAACTGTACCTCTTACGCTCGCATCCAAATCATTTATGTTAATGACGAAAAAGGGATCCAACACTGATCCTTGTGGTACTCCACTTGTCACAGGACTCCAGTCTGAAAAACAACCCTCCACCTCCACCCTCTGTATTCAAACTTTGAGCCAGTTCTGTATCCAATTGGCTAGTTGTCCCTGTATTCCGTGAGACCTAAACTTGCTCACTAGTCTCCCATGGAGAACCTTGTCGAACGCGTTACTGAAGTCCACATCAATCACATCGACTGCTCTTCCCTCATCAATCCTCTTCGTTACTTCTTTAAAAAACTCAATCAAGATTGTGAGATATGATTTCCCACGCACAAAGCCATATTGACTATACCTAATCAGTCTTTGTCTTTGCAAATACATCTACATTCTGTCCTTCAGGATTCCCTCCAACAACTTGCCAACAACCGACGTCAGATTCACTGGCCTATAGTTACCTGGCTTGTCCATACCACCCTTCTTAAACAGTGGCACCACGTTTGCCAAACTCCAGTCTTCTGGAACCTGTCCTGTGACTATCAACGGTACAAATATCTCAGCAAGAAGCCCAGCAATCACTTCTCTGGCTTACCACAGAGTTCTAGGGTGCACCTGTTCAGTTCCTTGGGATTTATCCACCTTTACCCGTTTCAAGACATCCAGCACTTCCTCCTCTGTAACATGGACATTTTTCAACGTGTAACCATCTAAATCATGATATTCTATATCGTCCATATTCGTTTCCACAGTAAATACTGATGCGAAATACTCGTTTAGTATCTCCCCATTTTCTGCGGCTCCACACAAAGGCGCCTTGTTGATCTTTGAGGGGCCATATTCTCTCCCTAGTTATGATTTTGTCATTAATGTATTTGTAAAAACCCTTTGGATTCTCCTTAATTCTACTTGTTAAAGCTATCTCATTTCCCCTTTTTGCCCTCTTGATTTCCCTCTTAAGTATACTCCTACTGCCTTTATACTCGTCGAAGGATTGGCTCGATCTATCCTGTCTATACCTGACATGTGCTTCCTTCTTTTTCGTAACCAAACCCTTTAGTTATCCAGCATTCCCTATACCTACCAGCCTTTCCTTTCATCCTAACTGGAATATACTTTCTCAGGATTCTTGTTATCTCATTTCTGAAGACTCCCCATTTTCCAGCCGTCCGTTTACCTGTGAATATCTGCCCCCAATCAGGTTTTGAAAGTTCTTGCCTAATACCGTCAAAATTGGCCTTTCTCCAATTTGGAACTTCAACTTTTAAATCTGGCCTATCCTTTTCCATAATTATTTTAAATCTAGCAGAATTATGGTAGCTGGCCCCAAACTGCACCTCCACTGACACCTCAGTCACCTGCCCTGCCTTATTTCCATCGGGCGGGTCAAGTTTTGCACCTTCTCTAGTACATTCATCCACATAATGAATCAGAAAATTTTCCTGTACACACTTATCAAATTGCTCTCCATCTAGCCTCTTAACGCTATGGCAGGCCCAGTCTATGTTTGGAAAGGTAAACTCTCCGACCATAATCACCCTACTTTCTGATAGATAACGGAGATCAACTTACAAGTTTGTTTCTCAATTTCCCTCTGACTATTAGGAGGTCTATAATACAATCCCAATAAGGTGATCATCCCGTTCTTATTTCTCAGTTCTACCCAAATAACTTCCCTGGATGTATTTCCAGGAATATCCTCCCTCAGTACAACTGTAATGCTATCCCTGATCAAAAATGCCACTCCCCCTCCTCTCCTGCCTCCCTTTCTATCTTTCCTATAGCATTTGTATCCTGGAACATTTAGCTGCCAGTCCTGCCCATCCCTGAGCGATGTTTCTGAAATTGCTATGATATCCCAGTCCCATGTTCCTAACCATGCCCTGAGTTCATATGCCTTCCCTGTTAGGTCCTTGCATTGAAATAATACAGTTTACTTTATTAGTCCTACCTTGTCCCTGCCTGCCCTGACTGTTCGACACTTTTCTGTTCTCAGTTGTACCAATCTCAGATTGATCTATTTCCTCACTATCTCCCTGGCCCCCTCCCCCTTTACTAGATTAAACCTTCCCGAACAGCTCTAGCAAATCTCCCTGCCAGTATATTCGTCCCCTTCCAATTTAGGTGCAATCCGTCCTTCTGGCATAGGTCCCTTCCACCCCAAAATAGATTCCAATGATCCAAAAATGTGAATCCTTCCCTCATACACCAGCTCCACAGCCATGCATTCATCTGCTCTATACTCCTATGCCTGCTCTCACTAGCTCGTAGCGCCAGGAGTAATACAGTTATTACTACTCTCGAGAACCTCCTGTTTAAATTTCGGCTTCACACCCTGCAATATCCTTCCAGAATCTCAAACTTTTTCCTTCGTATGTCGTTGGTTCGAATGTGGACAATGACCTCTGAACGGCCCCTCTCCCCCGTGAGAATATTCTGCACCCTTTCTGAGACATCCTTGATCCTGGCACCAGGGAAGCAACAAACCATTCTGCTTTTTCTCTGCTGGTCACAGAAACATCTGTCTGCACCTCAGACTAGGGAGACCCCGACCGCAAATGACCTCGTGGAATCTGACGTACTCCTTGTTGCATTAGACACAGTCCCAATACCAGAAACTTGCCTGTCGTGCTACATTCCCATGTGAATCCAATCCCTCACCCCGACATTTTCCAAAACAGCATATTTATTTGAAATGTGCAGCAGCCCCAGAAGACTGCTGCACTAGCTGCTTACCTCTCTTACGTTTCTTGGAGTTAACCCATCTCTGTGACTGCATCTGAGACATTCTCTCCTTCCTATAACTGCCATCCATCACATACTGTTGCTGCTATAAATTCTTCATTGTCACTAGCTGTCTCTCCAACCGATCCATTCGATCTGATTGGAGTCGCAACTAGAAGCATTTAATGCAGATATAATCCGCAGTAACCCTTAAATCCTCTTTAAACTCCCACATCTGACAAGCGCATATGATTCTACGAAGGCCATTTGTGCTCTTTCACAACCTACAGACCCAGAAAAACAAAACTGTCTTATTCCTCTACAAAACACTGCCCCAGGTTAAATTAATGTTTATGATTTATATTTTAAGATTAATCAAGAGATATATCTCAGAAAACATATAATTAAGGAAGAACCCACTCTACTGAATTCTGCAGATTTTCTGTAGGACACGGTTAAAACAATTCACTTATCTGGCTGGGGACATTGCCCAAACACTTCCTCCAAACCAGTTGTAAATTTCACTGTCTGTTAATTTTACTAGACACACTCCAATATCGAGCGATACATGAATTCAAACTGTTTTGGCAGTAACTGCGCAGGTACATTGTCCTGTCAGTTTCTCCCCCTCACCATGTGCTTCCTTTGTCTGTTCCTTTCCCTCTTAAAACTGCGGTTGCTTTGAGTTTTTACCCAAAGTTCCAAAATAATGCAACAGCATACAAAACAGTAATTGCTGCTCCTGGAATTCGTGGAAATCACCTTCAACACCTAAAATGCCTCAAAAAAGGAGCAGCTGTTAGAGCCAGAAATTTTCCCGCCCAGACTTCTGAAAATCCAAATAAAGTTCTTCCACTGGTTGTCCGTGATCTATGCTGGAAGAAATAACTCCGAATTCCGAAGTTTGTCAGGCATGATTTCTCTGTCAGAAATGCATTTTGATTCGTGCGATTTCGCTGTTCATTTCTAAGTTCCCAATATCATTTCTTATATAATGGAATCTAAATGTTTCCCTACATATGTCAAATTTATTGGTCTGCAGTCCTCCACATTATCTCTTCCTCCCTGTGTACATGGATGGATCATGTTTAATACCTTTCAGTTATCTACAAGGGCTTATGGTCTTTGGAGGATCTATAGTACAATAAAACACAATCACTGACAGTTCAATTAATATGTTGTTTTATTTCTGACATTTTTATATGAAGTATATCTGGCCCATCAAACTTAACAATGATCAATCTAGCGCCATTTTCAAGTACTACCTAGTTACTGATATGAATTGATTTCATGTCTTTAGTTCCACAAGTCCCAGGTGATTACTTGCTTTACACAGAGATTTCCTGACGCTTTCCCCATGAAGACAGATGCAAAATAGCTGTTTAGTTTCTCTGCCATTTGCTTGTTCCCCACCATAAATTCTCCTATACCTTACAAATTTCCACCTTGGCCTTACTTTCGTTTTCTTTGGTACATGGATCATAGATTTGAGCAGTGTTTGTGTTTCCTGCTTGTTTGTATTCATGTTCTTTTTGATTTCCTAACACTTTCTTCGTCCTTAATTTCAGAAAAGTAAATCTCTCAGAATGTTTAGATTTGCACAAAATCTGGAATTCTTCTGAAGCTGCTTCATTAGATTTAACGCAATCATTAATTTCTTACCTAAACCTTCGATGAGTCCGCTTCCCTTTCTTTGGTGTTTGTAACTTAGTGATATATACATATTTTCCAGACTTTACAGTATTTCTATCACTGAAAACCATTGTTTGTCTCGCACTAAATGTCATTTGTATTTTTCCAATTCACTTGGCCCTCTAACCTTCGGGTTTCCATGATATTTGAGTGTAATGTTCAAACATTCTATATTGCCGTGTAACATGCAGCATATTAATGTCACCATTGCCCAATAGCTTCCTCAGAGCACGGTAGGTAATTAGCCCTTCTGACCACGCAACACCACGCCTGAAATAACCTGCTCTCTACTTTGGTTCACAACATACTCTTCAGCCTACCTCATATACACTTATGAAATGTATTTTTCACAGCATTAGTAATCATTTAGTTAACGCAGTTTCGATGCAATTTTAGATCATCCAGTATTACTGCACACCCACGATATTTGCATATCTTATTTTCAGAGAATCGGATGATCAACAGTTTTGGTTTAGATATGTAAGGTACCAATGTTTGTTCCTCCTTGTTGTTTTCAAGATCCATACAAACATATTCAGAAGAAGCTGAGGGATGTACTCTGTGATGTTATTAATGATAGACGTGGACAAGACATGGGGAAAGCCCACCCCGATGGTGAGATGATCTGAAGAAATGCCCATCAATTCAGGACAACATCAATAACCTTCCCCGCTCTGCAAAGACAAATGTCTCCCTATTCTCTCTACTTCCTCACACTCTCTGTATATCTGTTACAGCACCTACCCCCGAACAAGGCTCTTGCTCCACCAGTCACACTGTTGCATGCAGCACTCGCTTTCCTTCACTTTCTCTGTCACTGAATGCAAATCGAGATTGAATTTATTGTTTTGCCAACGTTGAACCAGTGAGACAATTTGATGCTGGGGATATAAAGATGCAAACATTTTCAAAATTGGCAGATGCCATCGAGACGGAAGAAGCCTGGGGATCAACCATCTTGCTCCGCAAGAAATTAGGAAATCCTCACTATCATAGATAATTTTTCATATGAAACATATTCACAGTAAACAAAAATACGACGACACAGGAAATTCAGCAGACGGTAGAGTAACATCACAGTGGACAGCAGTCGCTGTGTGGTTTTGAAATCAAGTTGATGTAATCTTCATGAGTGTCTAATTGAAACAGCATATTGTTATACAGTTGGGGGCAGTTGTGTGGTGATGGGGTGGGGGGTGTTGCTTAAAGTTGCAAATAGTTGTGGAATAATGTTCACTTTTACAGTTAAAAATAAATTGGCGTTATTTTCTTTAAATACTGGAATTTGGGAGTTCTCTGTTATTCAATTCTAACAGATTTCTAGGTGAGTTGAACTTTCCTGAGTGTTTGGTTTAATTAATAGAGGCGTTCACTACCATGTTGCAACATTTGTAAAGACCAATAGAGAGCAAAAAAAAAAGAAACAGGAGTAAGGAGTTAGAAGATTAAATATAAAAAAATACTGTAAGAGCTTCTTTCGATATGGAAAGGGCAAATGAGAGGCAAAAATGGGCATCTGATTGCTAGAAATTGACACAGGAGAGATAGTAATGTGGAACAAGGAAATGGCTGAGGAGATGAAAAATTACTTCGTGTCAGCCTTCACGGTTGAAAACATGAGTAATATCCCAAAAATTGAAAAGACTTAGTGGACATACTTGAGTAAGGTGGCCATCACCTAGAAGAAGGTGCTGTAAAAACGGAATGGTCTGAAGGTAAGATAAATCAACTGGACCAGATGGACTCCACTCCAGATTTCTAAGGCAGATAGCCGATGAGGCAGGGGAGGCGTTGGTGGTGAACTGTCAGGAATCTCTCGAATCAGGGAGATTCCCAGTGGACTGGAAAATCGCTAACGTGATACCGCTGTTTAAAAAGGGAGTAAAGCAAAAAACGGAAAATATCAGATTGTCTAATCTAAACTTGGCTCTGGGTAAGATCCTGGAATGCATTGTGAAGGATGAGATTTCTGAATAGTTGGATGTGGATGGAAAAGTAGGACAATGTTAACATGGTTTCATCGAGGGGAGGCCATGCCTGGAAAATCTGCTAGAAAACCTTGAGGACGTAACGAGCAGCACAGAACAAAGAGAGCCAATGGCTGTCATCCACCTGAACTTCCAGAAGGTCTTTGACAATGGCTACTGATTAAGGCAAGGGCCCATTGTATTAGAGGTAATATGCTAGCATGGATAGAAGTTTGGCTGTCTGGCAGGAAGCAGAGAGCGTCGATAAAAGTGTCCATCTCAGGATGACAGCAAGTGACAAGTGGTATTCCGTAAGGCTCAGTGTCGGGACCACAACGTTTCACTTTATGCATTCACGATCAAGATGAAGAAACTGAAGGCATTGTGGTTAAGTTTGAAGGTGATACAAAGATAGGTATAGGGACAGGTAACGTCGAAGAGGCATGGAGGCTCAAAAAGGATGCAGATAGGTTTGGATTATGGGCAAAGAAGTGGCAGATGGAGTACAAACTGGGAAATTGTGGGAACATGCACTTTGGTAGGAAGAATAAAAACATGGACTACCGAGAAGATTCAGATGTCTGAAGTGCAATGAGACGTAGGAATCCAACTCCAGAGGTCTCTCAATGTGCACTTGCAAGTTAAGTCAGTAGTTAGGAATGCAAATGCAGTGATGGAATTTAGTTTGAAAGGATTTGAATGTAAAAACAGTGATGTACTTCTAAGGCTCTATCAGGCTGTGGTCAGACCACATGTGGAGTATTATACGCTATTTTGAGCCCCATGTCTCAGGAAGGATGTGCTGACCTTGGAATGGGTTCACAGCAGATACACGAGAATGGTTCTAAAAATGAAAAGCTTAACATATGAGAAGGTTTGAAGACTTTAGGTCTGCTCTTGATGGAGTTCAGAGGGATGTGGGTGGATCTAATTGAAACATACAGGATACTGAATGGCATGCACCGTGTGGATGTTGAGAAGGCTTTCATTGCTAGGAGACTCTAGGACCCAAGGATACAACCTTAGAGCACAGGGAAATCCTTTTAGTAAGCAGGTAAGGGGAAATGTCTTCAGCCAGAGAGTGGACACCCTATGGAATTCATTTTCACAGAAGGCAGTGGAGGTCAGGTCATTGTGTAGATTTAAGATAGAGATAGTTTGCTTCTGGAGTATCAAAGGGATCAAGGGTTACAGGGAGAAAGCAGGAGAATGGGGTTGAGAAACTTGTCAGCGTAATTGGATGGCAGATCAGACTCGATGGGCTCAATGGTCTCATTTCTGTTCCTATGTTCGATGATCTTATGGTCGTAAGCTGCGGTCCGATGCTCCCGTTCTCTTACTTTGTCCCTCCAGACAGCAAAGTGTGAGATTAAAAAAATCCTGAGTCATCTTTAACAAATGTGGAGGATTCCTATTGAGGATTCATGGGAATCGCTCCACTGCTTCAAGGAAAGGAAATTCTGCCAAATCGAACTGTTCCAGGAAGAAGTTTCATACCAGCAGCTTGTTTGAGTAGAATCACGTCGGAGACAGAATAGCAATTGGGAGACGTTATCTCTTTTCCATTTGATATGAGTAAAAATACTATGAAACTCTGAAAACAATTCATTATTCTTTATCGTCTTTAGACATGTGCGTTGGTGTATGTGTCTGTATGTGTATGACTCTGTGTCTCACATTTTTCGAGAAAATGACCGAGGTTACACTTCACATTTGTTATAACCAGTGGAGAAGTGGGGCTGGAAAATGAAACAGTGACCCTCCAACATTGGTCGGAACAGGAATAAGCAATTCTCACGGGGCTGTTCAAATGGGAATTCTCTTCCCCAGAAGTTTATTCCCAAGATGCAGCTCAACACTACTACTTCCAACGTAATTAAACATGGCCCATAAATGTTGGCCTATCAACAACACCACATTCCATGAATAAATAAAAAATGATGAACTGCAGTAGAATTAATTGGATGGGAACAAAACTGTTAGACAAATGACTGGTGCGTTCCAGACTTGTGCTGCCTGTGTCGTTTAACTTTGTGCAGTTCCCTAGCATTGTGACTGGGTGCTTGCATTTATTCAAAGTTGGGTTTGTTCAACATTTAACAGACATGGAGGAAAATTGTGGACAGACAGAAAAATGCTGCGGAGACCACACTCAGATCATACTGTCTGGTAGAGCAATGACAAAGTGTCTAATGACCCACTCCTGCTCCTCAGTCCGATGTTCCTAGGTTCTATTCAGTTCTTAAAACCACCTGAACAGGAGCAGATAGAGACCACTTGCTCCAAATAGCTGGTCCGCAATGTTACAGGATGTGATTCAGTACCTCAACACTGTGTGATTTGATGTGGATTGAAACATGTGATGGGAAATCCAGACCGGATACAGAAGTGGCCTCACACCTCTTTACAGAGTGTGTCGTCGCTGAGCTGGTGTTTCATTTGTTGGTCATGTTGTAGTCCTAGATTCACTTTGAATATCTGACCCATATCTCGCCCACAGATGGCTCACCAGAAACCTTTCTCTCACTGTCCTCAACATTCAGTAAGAGCGCTTCTAGGTCAATTGCAACCATCCATTTTCCAATGACAGAATGAGAACATAAGAAACAGGAGTAGGTAATACGGATGCTCAAGCCATTGTATGCGATCATGGCTGATCTACCGTTGGCATTAACTCCTCTTTAATGCCCACTTCTTCCCACCCTCTGCTCTCTGACAGGTCAAATATCCATCTTTCTCATCTTTAAATACTTGCAGTGATCTAACTCCCCTACGTTTTTACACCTGAAAATTTCTGACATTCACTACCCTATATAAGAAGAAAACATTCTCCACACAGATACCATCACGTATTAACATTAACAATAGTGGTTAACTGACCTGCTCAGTTAAGAGGGATTTATCCCGGTATCAAGGCAGGATGTGGCTGAAGATTTTATCCTCAGAGGCACTTAAATTCCCAGAATCATACACCCCGACTAAAATAAAAAAATACAAGCCATGGAATTTATCATCTTCTCAGTGTCTGTGTACAACATAACGCGTGATTGTCCATCACCATCAAGTTTCAGTGCAATTGTCTCTTTTTCTCTGACAGTGCTACAGATTGACCTTCACTCACTCCTCTTTTACGACCAGCCCACTGATTATTCTGGTGAAAATTCTTTACACTTTCTCTATTGCAATCAGATCATTCGTTTTAAAGGATAACAAAAATGTCCATAATACCCCAAATACAGCCTTTATAACACTCTCAGCGATGATCACAAAAATTCCTTTCCCTCACTTAATGGTCGCCGTATCTTTATTATGATGTAAAAACCCATTCCTTCGTTATGTACTGCCATCGATGTCAAATTTAAATTTTCCTTACCTCTGTATGTCAGCATCAGTAAAGCCAGCACCAGAGGTGCCTGTAGAGATGAACATCACTCTTGGGGAGAGACTCAGTCAGAAAGATTGCACTTGAAATAGGGAATGGTCACTTACCTGAATGGAAATGAAGTGTAGGAATAAGGAAAACAGACAGAGGAAGGGAGCTAACTTTACTTTTGTTCTTCCCTCATGTGAGGTGTGCAGTCCTGACAATGCCAGCATGTTATATGGATCTTGAACTGAGTGGCTGGTTCAGCTGTTCCACAGGACCATAAAGAGTAAAACACATTGTAGTGGGTTTTCACAGACTTGACTGGGGAGGTATAACCCATTGACTTTTCTGAAGGACATGAAGCAAGCAGCTGGGCTTTTTCAAAATCACAAATAACGATAGTTTCACTTCAATTACATCAATTTCCTTCATGAGATATCAACAGATTATTATTCCGTGCCACCAGATTATGTGTAAATGATTTAAGGAGCATGCAGTATTGCCTGTCTGACAGGTTCTGTGACGTGAACAAGTTAAACTTACTCAAGATCAATTATTCCGCAACTAACATGTGGTTAGAAGGGACTTAATAACGTGTGTCCAGATTTAACAAAGGCACAATTGATGGTTTATTCAGAAGATGCACTGACGCTGACGAGAAGATGAGGATATCATGAAGGTGGTATTGGACAGGATTAGTCAGTGGGGAGAATATAGAAATGTCGATCTGTGCAGGGCTAGAAGGATTAAGGAGTTTAAGAATAGTCTGTTTCATCTTCACATATTGGTGAGCAATTTCTCATGAGTAATTTGCTGGTTATAATTTGTAAGGAATTGACTATATCATTGGAGATGAAAATATTGACGTCCAGCTTTCTAAATTTTACATAATGCGAGCCGCAATTCAGCCTAACCTGGCTTTATGAACAAATAGAATGAGTTACCAGGAACACCAACTATAACGAGAATAGGACAGTAAACAGCTTGAATAACCATCAATACATCATAGGTTCGCAAAACAAATGAGATACAAGGTTGAGAAAGCCAGTAAACTCCAATCCATTGTTGGAATATAATATTCTCAGATTCTGATCCATTGTTGGAACATTTCAGCCTAATGTTCTCAGATTCTGATCTTTCCTCCCCTCTCTCTGGGTCTTCTGATCCCTGTTAGTGCTGTCGGTGATGCTCCCGCTGATACTATGGGATAACACATTGAACCGAGATCCTAATTGATAGAAGAGAAAAGCCTTGCAGTGACACATTCAGGATCCACTGAGACTGACATAAATCGCAGTCGCTGCACAAATGTCTCCAGTTAACCCATTTCAATTCAATACATTTTTACTAAAATTTAAAAAAAATGATTAAACTTTACACATTCTGGATGGGATATGTGGGGAGACTGAAGGAACAAACGTTTGGGCTGATAGATAAATCATGTGTAAGCATTCAATCTGCCTTGGATATGGAAGCAATGCCAGAGGTTTATCAGAACATAAGCATGCTTCTCTGTTTATAAATTGAAACTATGTTCTTTAACTACTGATCAGGCACTGCAATATCAGTAAAACGTTGAGAAAAGTTTTATCGTCCATGATCTGAGAAGAAAATGTCCCTAAGACTACATGCAGTTATAACAGACAACGATATGGTTATGTTAACAGAGAATTGTACCGAAGACATAATGGAGACTGCAGCTGTTTTATAATTCAGTGTAGGTAAAGCAAGGTGGTGGAAAAGGCACAGTAAGTCAGGCAACATCCGAGGAGCAAGAAAGTAGACGTTTCAGCTGGACCCTTCTTCAGGACTGGCGAGGGGAAAGGGGGCTAAGAGAAAATGGATAATGGGGTAAGACTGGGGGAAACATAAGTAATACGTGAGCGAAGGTAGGAGGTGATACTGATAGATCGGTGAGGAGTGTGGAACGGAGTGGTGGGAAGGAAGGTGGACATTAGGTCTCCTCAGGAGGGCAGATGTGAGTCCGGGCGCTGCATCTGAGATCTGGGTTGGCGAGGGGAGATTTGTAAATCAGTGAATCCAATGTTCATGCCGTGTGTTTGTTGGGTTCCGAGGCAGAAGATGAGGTGTTACTGGTAACATCCTGGTAAATCTCTTCTCAACCATCTCCAGCTTAATAATCTCTTTCCTTTAACAGAACTGCACACAGTACTTCAGAAAAGGCATTATCAATATTCTGCACAATCTCAGCATGTCTTCCCAACTTCTAACCTCAAAGGTATGACCAATGAAGTAACCTTAAACACCCTGCGCCAAAAACTTCAATGAATTATGCCTGTCCCCCTGGGTCCTTCTTTTCTACATAACTACCAAAGCCCAGCATTAATTGTGTAAGCCCTCCCCTTGTTTGGTTTATCAAAATGCAATGCCTCACATGCATCCATGTTAAATCCCATCTGCCACACCTCAGCTCAGTGAATGATATTACTGCTCCCATCACACTCCCCCTTTGGATTAAAACGACAATCCCCTCTCCAGAAGGCCTCTGGACACCAGTCTTAAGTTTCCTATAGACCCAGAGCTTGGTTTGCCTTGCGCAGTTAGAGGGAGGAGTCGGTAAGGAGAAGCTGGCAAGGAGGCAGTTGCCTTATATCAATTAATGATTTTAGGAAGAGGGGAGCCACACGCTAGAGATTTGAAATAGTGACTGGTGTTTTGGGCCCAGAATTGTGCTCGTTCCTCGTTTCTAGTGTTCAGTATTGATATCTACTCGAGATCCTTCATAGTGCAGAGTATGTTTGCAGGATTTCTTTCCCTAATATAGCAGACTGCTGGTAATAGCTACTTAAACCAGAAATTATAGCCAAGTAATTGAAGATGTTCATTGGTTGTCTCAATGGCACAGCGAATGCACTCAAAATCCTTTAGTTGAGGGTAATAACTTGTTTTATTTTTCAATTATAAATGTCCACTGTATAATTTGGTAATGTTAACCAGAATTTAATAAATCCATACACTTTAAATATGACTCGAAATCTGGGCGTGATTTAGGCCTTGTTTAATGGATGGTGTCCACGTGTGTGAGCCAGGGCTCTTGATTCGATTCCAGTCCATGAATGTCTGATAGCGGCCCTATCTCTGGAGAAGGTGGAGTGGATTCATGTTCTGTAGAAGTGTGTCACAGCGTGTTACAACAGGCGGATGAACAAACACACAGGAGCATCATGTTGCAGCTTTAGGAGCTAATGCTGAATGACGGTAGTGTCCCTGCAACTGCGCCGAAAATTGTAGTTCCAAATCTCACAGAGCTGTTTCATAATATATCTGAACAAGTTGATTAAACTTATTTGGAATCGTGCCTTGCTGGAGAAGGAAGAGGTACGACGACTGAATTTGAGAATTTAGACCCAGGATGACTGAAAGCATAGCCAATCAATTATGAAGGGCATGGATAGTTTGAGTGGTCAAGGTTCCTTCTCCCCAAGGTAAAACCAGTAGGCATAGGTTTAAGATGTGAAGAGAAATACTTGAAAGACAATAAAGAGCAACTTTGTTTTTTGCTGCAGAGGATGGTGCTTCTATGGAATAAGCTGCCAGAGAAACTGGTGGAGGCTGGAACAATTACAGCATTTAAAGGGCAGCTGGGTGGCTTTATGATTATTGGGACATGGGCCAAATGCTGACAAATGGGAGCGGATTAATTTCAAATATTTGGATAGCATGAGCGAGTTAAGAGTCTGTTTCCCTGTTGTACATCTCTATGAATCATTGATTTAATAACTGAAGGTCTCTTTGTAATCTTCAGTGGTTCTTCATTATACAAACACTATACACTGTACACCCAAACTCGAAGTTATCCACAAATTTGCGAAATATGCCTTCTACAACTCGTATCTAAATAATTTATATAAATGACAAACAAAAGTGTACCCAACAATGTTGCCTCTCGATCATCGCTGCCAACAGGCTTCCAGTTCACAAAACAACCATCCACCACCACCCTGTCTCCTGCCATTACACAGATATACACAGAAACACACACGCAATCACACACGCATATAGAGACACCGATGCAACCATGTCTTTAAGACAAAGGTTAGATTAAAACAACGATCAAGAGTTGCAGTGAGAAGGCGGGAAAATTGTGTTGAGAAACACACCAGACAGGATCAAACTGCAAAATAGATCTTTTGGGCCAAATGGCCTAAGTCCAATTTCCAATGCTCTGTGGCCTTAAGGTGTCAGGATTATTTTCCAAGGGTACAGGAGAAGCTAAGTTTGATAAATACTTGACTGAACAGTCAATAGGACTGTGGGATACGTTTGAGGGGCTGAATGGTATATGCTTGTTCCTATTTGCTTTGTTTCTGAAAAGAGGAGGTGACTTGCTGTGAGGTTAAAACAGTTTAAAATGAAAGGGGTCTCCCATTTCCATTTGAGATAGCGTTATTCCTTTCTCCTTTGGATTGTGTGATCTGTGACGTTCTCAGACCCGGGGACAGTCAAGTCTCCCGGGGATCTTCAAGGCTGACCTTGACTGACCTTTGATGTACAGGGGAGGGAATGTTTATTGGGAGAAGACAGGAGAGGGGATGGTCAGCTACAGTCAGACCAGCCGTGATGTTTCTAAATTAAGCAACAGGCTGGAGGGTCCGAATGGCCAACTGCTGCTCCTAACTCACACGTTGTTCTGTCAATTTACCCTCAAGACTGTGACAGAGGGAGAAAATGATTCCATTCAGCTAGTCAGCATCGTGACAACGCAGCAGGAGAAGGCCATTATGCCCATCCATGGAGTTAGAAAAGAATAGAATGAAGGACTCAAGTCATTTCAGTAAATTATACAGAATAGGAGGACGCCATATAACCATCCCAGGCTGTTATGCAGGAGCAGGGGCACCCTGGATAGCTGTCAGGAAATACAGAGTAGAGATCATTATGCATTTTGTGTTTGGAAAGCTGTAACTGGTAGAATACTTCAAGGATCTATGTGAGGTCATCAAAAATTTAAATCCAAATAAATAAATTGGATGAAGGGGATGGAGCTCAGTTTGCTCATGGACCAGGATAGTCATTCAATAAGATGTTAAATGGAGACAGAGCGTCTGAAATGGGACACAGACAGCCGGAGGGCGGAGCGTCTGCGATGAGATTCAGACAGGGGAGGGGCAGAGCGTCGACAATGGGATACAGACCTGGTGAGGGCAGAGCGTCTGCAATGGGACACAGCCGAGGAGGGCAGAGCATCTGCAATGGGATAGAGACAGTGTGCGGGCAGAGAGTCTGCAATGGGTTACAGTCAGAGGAGGGCAGAACATCTGAAATGAGATACAGACAGGGGAGAGCAGAGCGCCTGCAATTAAATACAGAGAGGGGAAGGGCAGGGCGTCTGCAATGGGATACAGGCAGAGGAAGACAGAGCATCTGCAATGGAATACAGACGGGGGAGGGCCATGCGTCTGCAATGGGATGCAGACAAGTGGAGGACAGGGCATCTGCCGTGGGAGAGCGTCTGCAATGAGATATAGACATTGGAGGGCATAGGGTCTGCAATAGAGACAGGCAGTTGAGGGCAGAGCGTCTGCAATTGGATATAGATGTTGGAGGGCATAGTGTCTACAATGGGAGACAGACAGGGGAGGGCAGAGCGTCTGCAATGGAATACAGGCATTGGAGAGCACAGCGTCTGCAATGAGAGACAGACAGGGGATGGCAGACAGTCTGCAATGGGATACAGACGGGGGAGGGCAGAGAGTGTGCAATGGGATACAGACAGGAGGAGGGCAGAGCATCTGCATGAGGATACAGACGGGGGAGTCCAGCGCATCTGCAATGGCATACAGTCAGAAAACGGCTGTGAGCAAACCTTCAGTAAAAAAAGAATCAGTGCAATGGAGGCGATGGGAACTTTTTGTTTCGTGGAAAAGACAAAACAGCAGAATATTATTTAAATGCAGGGAGATTGCAGAAGTCAGTGATACAGGGGGATTTGCTTGTCTTCGTACATGAATCACATCAAATTACTCTGAATATGTTGCAAGTGATTTGGAAGAGAAATGGAATGATTCTGTTTCGTGCAAGGGGTGTTGGGTATGATCTAAGCCATGTTTTTTTGCATCAGTGCAGGGCAGTGCTGAGATCACATCTGATGTACTATGTGTAGTTATGATAGCCTAAACTGAAAAATAAAAGGTTTAGAAATGTTTCAAAGATGTTGCCCTTAACTCGTTCTTGGGATGAAGGCATTCCGTTATGAAGAATTAACAGTTCAGCCTGCGAATGAGAGATGTTTTATTGACCATATAAGACCTTGAGAAGAGTGTATTTGGTGAATAACGGATGGTTATTTCTTCTTGTGTGGGAGAATAACACTGGGGAAGTAATTTAAGAATTCGATATGTTCAAAGGAAAGGTCATTGGACCGAAAAATTGAAGTCTAATTTCTCTTCATATACGCTGTCAGACAGGCCGAGCTTTTCCAGCAATTTCTGTATTTGTTAAAGTATAAAACATTCTCATCTTAGCACAGGTATTATGAAGAAACGAAACGCTTATTTTTACATTATGCAGGCACATACTAGCACATATTCAAAACAAGTAGGGTCATTTAATGTTAATGAATTGATTATGTGTACGACAGCAGCAACAATGCTGGAATCGAGAATGTGATGGAGTCATATAGTTCGGACAATTTTCAAGGAAAGCTCACACAGCCCAGTTTAGGGTCTGATAATGTTAATGATTTAACTTACAGATGGAAAAATGTAGCCTATCTGTGAAAGAACAGTCTATTGCTCCCTTTCTGTTTCCTGTCTCTCAACACAGCAATGTGTTGGAGTGAAATTGAAAGCCTAGTCGTCTTTCCCACTCACAGAGAATTCCTGATGAGGATTCGTTAGAATTTCCCAATTCCTTGAAGCAATGCAATTCAACCAAATCCAACTGTTTCAGGAAGAAATCCCATTGTCAGAAGGTTGTACGAGCAGAATAACTTCAGAAGGAATTATTCAGGCTCGATAGTGTGGGGAACAGGCAAGAGATTCTGTGGCTGCAAATAGGAATCCAGGATGGTGTAAAGCCTCCTACGTGTCAGGGCCCAGGATGTCTCGGAGCGGCTGCAGAACGTTCTCACCAGGTCAGGGAGCAGCCAGAAGTCTTTGTGCACATGAGTAGAAATGACATGTGTAGAAATAGTGATGAGACCCTGCAGAGTGATTATATAGAGCTAGGAAAAAGGGTAGAAGACTGGACCACGACAGTGGGTAATACCTGGTTTACTTTCAGGGCTCTGTGCTAGTGAGGGTAAGAACCGAAGGATATGGCACATGAATGTGTGGCGACAGAATTGGTGCAGGGGGCAGAGATTTTTGGGTCACTGGGATCTTTGTTGGGGCAGAGGTGACCTGTTCAGGAATGGCGGGTTGTACTTGAACTGGGAGGCGACCAATATCCTGGCCGATAGGTTTGCTCGTGCTGCAAGGGCGGATTTCAACTCGATTGGCAGGGGTTGGGGAGGGGTGGGATCCTCAACAGCAAGGAGGCAAGTGCGAGGCTGGAAGGAGATACAGTAATCAGAAACAGTAAAGTGAACAGACAGGTCAGGCTGGAACACGATAGGGAGCAAGGAATGCCTGTTGGATTAAATTGCAATTGTTTCAATGCGACATGGCTGACAGATAAGACCGATGAACCCAGGGCGTGGATATGCACGTGGAACTGAGATATTAAAGCTATTACAGAAACATGGCTAAGGTAAGGACAAGATTGGCAGCCTAATGTACCAGGGTAAAGTTGCTTTATGCGGGACAGAGGTGGAGGAAGGAGGGGAGGGCGAGTTTCATTTTTGATTAAGGCGAGTATCACAGTAGTAATCAGAGATAAAATAACTGAAGGAACATCCAGTGAGGATTTGTGAGGGAGCTTAGAAATAAGAAGGGAATGGTGATATTATTTGTGTTTTTCCATAAGCCCCCAAATAGTAAACGAGAAATTAGCGGAACAAAAATATGTAGAGCGATTGGGGAGACTTGAAGGGCCAATGGGATGGCATTAGTAGGAGATTTTAATTTTCCAAACATAGTCTGGGAATGCTATAGAATTAAGGACTGAGACGGGGTGCATCTATTAAGTATGTTCAGAAAAGTTTCCTCAAGCAGTATGTAGAGGGTGCAACTAGGGAAGTGTCAAGACTTGACCTATTCTCAGAACGAGGGCAGGACAGGTGACTGTAGTGACAATGAGGGAGCACTCGGGGATTAGTGACCATAGTTATATTAATTTTTAAAAAGTTATGAAAAAGAACAAAACAGGTCCAGGTGTTCAAGTTCTAAACTGAGACAAGGCAAATTTTGATGGAATTAGACAGGAGCTTGTAGGGATTGGTTGGAGGAGTTTGTTTACAGGCGAAGGGATCTCCTGCAAGTGGGAGGCCTTTAAAAGTGAAACGTCTCGGGTTCAAGATCTATATGTTCCTGTGAGGGTAAAGGGCAAGGTTTGCAGGAAGAGGGAAGCATGGATGTCAGGAGGTCTTGAGGCTTCGACCAGCAAAAAGGAGGCGTGGCTCAGGTCCAGGCAACTGGGATCAAGGGAATCCCTGGAGGTATACAGGGGATACAGTAATATGCTGAAGAAGGATATCAGGAGGGCGAAAAGGGTGCACAAGATAGCTTTGGCTGAGAAGATTATGGTGAATCCAAAAAGGTTCATTACGTATATTAAAGTGAAAGGAATAACTAAATGAGAATATGACCCCACAAGGTCCAAAGTGGACATGCATGTCTAGAACCATAGGAGATGTGTGAGATTCTCAATGAATATTTCTCTTCTGCCTTAACCGTGGAGAAATATATGAAGATTTGGGAGGTGAACAAAAGTCGTAGTTTTATCTTGGGATGAGTCAATATCACAGGAGAAGACGTGTTGGATGCATTAGAATGTATGAAGGTTGATAAATCTCTTGCTCCTAAACAGATGCATCCAAGAACACTGCAAGAAGCTACAGAAGAAACTACAGGGAGCCCGGTTGAGATTTTTGTATCATCGGTAGCTACAGTTTAGGTTCCAGAACATTGGAGATTAGCAAATGTTGTGCCATTATTCAAGAAGTGAAGCAAAGAAAAATATGGAATCCAAAGACTAGGAAACCTAACATTTGTGGTAGCTAGGTAACTTGAGAAGTCTCTGAGGGATGAGATATACATACATTTGGAAAGATAAGGTTTGTTTAGACATAATATTTTTGACAGATTCCCTACAGTATGGAAACAGACTATTTGGCCCAACAAGACCACACCTATATTTACCACTGACGAATGCACATAACACTATGGGTAACTTAGCATGGCCAATTCACCTGTGCTTTCCATCTTTGGATGTGGAAGGAAAATGGAGCACCCAGAGGAAACACATACAAACACAGTGAGAATGTGCAAACTCCACACAGAGAGTCAACCGAAGCTGGAACCAAACCCGGATCCATGGCACTATGAGGCAGCAGTACTAGCCACTGAATCACATTGCCAACCTTGCTTTTTTCGATACAGTTCAATGACACAGGTACAAACTCTATTCTGCCCTTCAACCATGATACACGTTCCAATATCACATACCATGGATAGTTTATTATCCATGGAAAATGTCATCTTATTGTTATTTATTAGTTTGTTATTATTAATTTTAATAATTATTATTAATGGTTGTTTTTAGACTTGAAAGATTGCATGGCTTTGTGAGTGGGAGATCATGCCTCTCAAATTTGTTTGAGGTCATTGATGAAATGACCAGTAATGTTGATGAGGGTAGGGTGGTAGACATATTCTGTATAGTTTTCAGTAAGGCCTTTGACAAGGTTACCATTGATAGGCAGGTCTGGAAGATTAGAGTCGCATGGAATCCAGAGGGAGCTGGCAAATTCGACACACAATTGGCTTCATGATTGTAAGCAATGAGTACTAGTGGAAGGATGCTCTCGGACTGGAGGCCTGTGACACATGAAGTGCCTCAGGGGTCAGTGCTGGGCCCATTGTTGTTTGTTATCTGTCACAATGATGTTCTTGCGAAGGTATAAGGCATGATTAGGAAACTTGAAGATGACACTGAAATAGGTGGTATCACGCACAGTGAGGAAGTATATCAGATATTGCAGCAGGATCTTGATCAAACTGGAGAAGTGGGCCAATGAATATTTTGGCAACGTTAGATCAAGGTAGGAGTTTCGTGGTGATTGGTAGGACCTTAAGGAGTGTAGTTGAGCAGAGGGAAAATGGAGTTTAGGTCCACCGTTCTATGAAAGTGGGATCATATTTAGACATGGTAATGAAGAAGGTTTTACCACACAAGCAAGCATCGGTCAGGACATGGAGGCGAGCCGTTGGGAAGTAATGTTGAAGTTATTCAGGAAGTTGGTGAGGCTGCATTTGTAGTGCTGTGTCAGTTTTAGTCACATTGCGATCAGGAAGATGTTTTTAATTTGGAATGTGTGCAGATGGAATTTACAAAAATGTTGCCAGAACTCAATAGTATGAATTATAGGGAGAGGTTGGACAAGTGAGGCCTTTTTTATTTCGAGAATAGAAGACTGAGAGGGATCTTATAGAAGTTTACATGGATAGGGTGAATGGAACCAGCCTTTTTATTCCTAGAGTTGGGGAATCGAGGAGGAGAGGGCATCATTTTAAGGTGAGAGGGGAAAGAATAAAAAGGAAACTGATTGGAACTGTTTCACACAGAGAGTGGTACACAAAACGAATGAGCTGCCAACGGAAGTGTTTGAAGCATTTATATTAACGATATTTAAGCGGCATTTGGGCAAGTACATGGACAGGAAAGGACGAGAATGCAATGCGCCAAGTGCTGGGAAATGAGGTTAATGTGGTTAGATATTTGAGTCAGAATGGACGAGTTTGGACAAAAGAGCCTCTCTGCCTCTCTCCATGCTGTAAGACTTGATGACTACAAATAAAACAGGAGAAACGGCGGTTCTCCCGCTCCTTGGATGCTGCCTGACCTGCTGCGCTTTTCCAGCAACTCATTTTCAGCTCTGATCTCCAGCATCTGCAGTCCTCACTTTCTCCCCTAAATAAATCTGCCTAACTTGTTCCGAACACTGACCCTGACACACTCTGAGAACGTTAACATTGGCCATATCACCAACCTAGTTATAATGATTTTTTGTGGCCAGAGGAGGAGTGGGGCTAGAAAAGGGAGCAATAATCCAAAAAAAAGAAACACATGGAATTATCGACTCAATCAGCCAACGTCAGTGTCGAGGAGTTCGTTGGAGGGGATTCTCAGTGATAGGATTTACATCTATTTAGAAAGACAACGATTGATTAGGGGTAGTCAATATGGATTTGTGTGATGGAATTCATGTTTAATTAATGTGATTGAGTATTATGCAGAGGTGTCAAAGAAGATTGAAGAAGACACTGTGGTGTACATTGTTTACACAGACTTCAGCAAGACATTTAATACGGTACCTCATCGTCGACAGATTACTTAGATTAGATTATATGTAATCTAGGAAAAGCTAGCCAATTGGATACAAAATTGGATTGAAGGTAGTGGATTATGTTCCAGAGTGAAGACCTGTGGCCAGCGGTGTGCTGAAAGAATCAGTGCTGAGCTCACTGCTTTTCATCACGGATATAAACAACTTTGATGTGATTATTGGTGGCATGTTTAGTAAGTTTACAGATAACATCACCAAAGTAGTACAGTGGACCGTGAAGAAGATTATCTCAGAATGTAACGGGGTCATTGAACATCAATGAGCCAAGGACTGGCAGATGGAGTTTACTTTAGATATTTGTGAGGTTTTGCATTTTGCTAAGTTAAAGTAGGGTAGTGCCCGGGAAATGTTGCTGAACAAGGAGATGTACGGGTGAAGATGCATAGTTCCTTGAAAGTTGAGTTTAGGTGGGTAGAGTGGTGAGGAACGTGGTTGGCATGCTTACCTTAATCGGTCAGAACATTGAGTATAGGAGTTGAGATAACGTGCTGCGCTTGTACAGGACGCAGGTGAGGCCACTTTAAGAATACTGCGTACATGTCAGTTGACTCTGTTAAAGGGTGGATGTTATTAAGCCTGCAAGGCTTCAGAAAAGTTTTACAAGGATTTCCTAGAACCTGAGGGTTTGAGCTACAGGGAGATGATGAACAGGATGAGGATTTTCCTCCTGGCCTGTCAGAGGCTGAATGGTGACATGACAGAGGTTTAAAAACTCCTGAGGGGCATGGACAGTCTGAATAGGCAAGATCTTTTACCCAGTGTAGGGGTGTCCAGAACTAGACTGCATAGGGTGAAGGTGACAGGGCAAAGACTTAGAAGGGGCTGGTGGGTGTACTGTCAGAGGAAGTGGTGAAAGCGGGTACAATTACACGTTTGTAATGTATGTGGATAGGTACATAAATAGGAATGGTTCAGAGGGAGGTGGCAAGTGGGATTAAGCTGCTTGATTGGCAAGGACAATTTGGGCAAAATGATCTGATTACACTCTGTATGACTCTCTTATTCTCACAGCGATATGAGGAAAAATTCCAAAAGTGCCATTCGAATGGGAATTCTTTTCGCTAGAAGTTTGTGGTGCTTCTCTGATTACAAGTATTGACAGCTGAGTTAGTTAAAGATTTGACAGAGAAGTGAGTCACGGATAATGGGACACAGAGAGGAAGATGAGGCTGAGACCACAGTCTGATCAGCCACAATCTTAATGCGTGGTGGAGAAGGCTCAAATTCTCTAATGACCCACTCCTGCACCTCAGTCCCACGTTTCTGTGTTCCATTAAATCCCTCTAGCCTGCTAGACAGGAGTAGTTGGAGTCCACTTACTGTTATAACATAGTGTACAAAAACAGAGGAGACCATTTCGTCCATCGAGACTGTCCCACACGGTTTGGGAGATTTGGAAAATGTAATCGGAAGGCCCAGGCTGGATATGAAAGAGGTTGCTCATCTCTTTTTATAGAGCTTTCACTCTCTGTAAATTGTGCTTCATTTGTTGATCATGTTTGAGACCCAGATTCACTGTGAATACAGCCCCCAAATCTCACCCAGCAATGGCTCATAAAATCCGCTGGTCTCCCTGATTGCAACATTCCATAAAAGCCATTCCAGGAAAATAACACCTACTAACTTTCCAAAAACAGATTGGGAGAACATCAGAAACAGGGGAAGGACATTCACATCCGAAGCCTGCCTTGCCCTTCACTAAGATCAAGGCTGACCTGCTCCAAGTCTCAAATCTCCCTTAATGTTTAAGTTTTCCTGAGCACTTCCATCGAACACAGAACAAAGAACAATACTGATTTGGAGATGCCGGTGTTGGACTGGGGTGTACAAAGTTAAAAATCACACAAAACCAGGTTATAGTCAAACAGATTTAATTAGAAGCACGCTAGATTTCGGAGTGTCACTCCTTCATCAGGTGATAGTTAAGTGCTCAAGCCTAACACAGAATTTAGAGCAGAAATTTACAGTGTGATTTAACTGAAATTAAACTTTGAAAAATTGATTGTCTGTTAAGCCTTTAATCTGTTTGAATACCATGATAGTTTCACTTCATTCATATGTAAATCACAAAACTTTGTTTTAAAAAATTGCATTCTCAGGTTAGCTGTTAATAATGGTGATAGCTAGACAATATGTTGAAAGTGGTGCACCCTGTGTTGTCTGTCTATGCCATGATGTTTATATTGATTCTAATCTAAAAAGTGAGATAACGGAGTTTTACATGAATTCATGCAGTTTTTGAGCTCAGAGTTCTACATGAATGCATGCAGATAGGACCTTCAGCCCTCGACGTTGTGCCGTTTGCCCTACTCTAAGATCAGACTAACCTACATGCTTCAGTTCACTTTGTTCCATTGCCTACCCTAGAGTCTCTTAAGTTTCCCTCAAGTATTTGACTCTACTACCACCGCTGGCAGTGCATTCCACACACCCAGCACTCTCTGTGTAAATAATCTACCTTTGATATCTCCCCTAAACCTTCCTCCAATTACCTTAAATTTATGCCACCTAGAGATAGACATTTCTGCCCTCGGAAAATGTTTCTGGCCAATCACTCTCTCTTTTTTCCAGGTATGGGGACGGCAAACACGAGGGGAAACAATTTGAAAGTGAGGGGAGATAGGTATAAGACAGATGTTTGAGGCAGTTTCTTTATTCAGAGAGTAGTAAGGGTACGGAATGCTTTGCCTGCATCTGTCATAGATTCGCCATGTTTATGTGCATTTAAGACGTCGTTGGACAGGCAAATAGACGGACATGGAAGAATGTAGGTGGGATGGGTTTCAGCTGTGTGTGACAGGGCGGCGCAACATCGAGGGCTTAAGGGCCGTACCGCGCTATAATGTTCTATGTTCTATGCCTCTCATCATCTTGTACACCTCTATCAAGTCACCTCTCATCTATTTTTTCCTCCAGTGAGAAAAGCCCTCGCTCCCTCATGGTTTCTTCATAAGACCTGCCCCCTGTCAAGGCAGCATCATGGTAAATCTCCTCTTTACCCTCTCTAAAGCTTTCTTATCCTTCCTATAATGAGGATACCAGAACTGAACACAATATTCCCTGCGCGGTCTGAGCAGGTCTCTATCGAGCTGCAGCATAACCTCGTGTCTCTTAAACTCAATCCCCCTGCAACTGATAGCCAAAACACCATGCGCCTCTTAACAACCCAATCAACTTGGATAGCAACTTTGAGGAGTCTGTGGGCACCGACCCCAAGAACCCTCTGTTCCTCCACACTACCAAGAATCTTCCGCCTAGGAACCCTCCAACCACAAGGGATGAATTCAGATTTCTCCAGCTTCCTCATTTCCCCTCCCCCCACCTTGTCTCAATCCCAACTCTCAAACTCAGCACCACCTTCCAGGCCTGCAATTTTCTTCCTGCCCTCTCCGCCCCCACCCCTTCTCCAGCCTATCACCCTCACCTTAACCTCTTTCCACCTATTCCATTTCCAACGCCCCTCCCCCAAGTCCCTCCTCCCTACCTTTTATCTTGGTCTGCTTGGCATACTTTCCTCTTTCCTGAAGAAGGGCTCATGCCCGAAACGTCGATTATCCTGATCTTTTCATGCTGCCTGACCTGCTGTGCTTTTCCAGCAATGCATTTTTCAGCTCCTCAGTTTCTCTTCCTGGCTGAGAAAGCTCTTACATCTTCACACAGTCGCACAGTAACAGCTCCTCTCTCCAAAGAAGCAGTTGACAATGGAACATTACGTTTCTCTATGTCTCAGCGATATCAGTATTGCTGATGGAGTTGATCACCACACTCAGAGACGAGAGATAGAGGGAACATAACTCACGGTAAGCAGGGACATCCCATAATAAATATGATATTCAGGAATGTGTGAAAAGTGGAAATGGTAGAATAACTTCCCATTCTGTTTTCCTTCCAGTCCATCATCAGCAGTCTTTTTGCTTGCTTTTCCTCTCTCTCTCTCTCTCTCTCTCTCTCTCTCTCTCTCAATCTCTCTCTCTCTTTCTCTCTCACTTTCTCTCTCTTGCTGGACATTATCCATTCGACACAAACCTCCCGCTCACCCTTCCATCCATCCCTGATATAATAATATTATTTCTCAGTTGCATTCAGTTTTGATAGTTTCACTGAACTCGAGACGTTATTTGTGTTTTTTTTTCGACAGACTGCCATACCTGCTGAGATTCTCCAACATTCTTTCAGACGGTGGAGAATTTTATTTCAGATCGCCAGCATCCATATTTGGTGTTGTTGTTGTTTCGCGGGATGCCAGAACCACTGGCAAGGGCAGTATTTGTTGTCTATCACAACTACCCTTGACCACGCGGCCATTTGTCATGGCAATATGGAGGCAACCATATTGTTGTGGATCTGAGGTGACACTTAGTTCAGACAGTGCAATAACGTTAGGTTTCTTTACAAAAGCTTATCAATTAAGTAAGAAAAGAAATCCTGATGGTTTATGTTTGCCATGAGTGAAAGTAGGTTTCATTCCAATTTTTGATATTGGAACTTAAATTTAGTCATCGGCTGTGGTAGGATTTCTGACAATGCTTTTAGAGTCATGACTTGCGCCTCTGAATTACACAGTCAGTGTAATTATTACTCTGTTTAAGACTCCCTGTTATGAAATAACTGTAGAGAAAAGAACACGTTTGTGGTCAAAATATTTGTAACTGGAGGAGAGGTCAGAAGAGAACTGGAGCCACAAAATCTGTCGTTAACGAAGGGGTACATGATGGCGAAGTCAGCAACAGAACTCAGGCAAGTCTGGAGATTGGGGATATTATGAAGGGGGGCGTCGGCAGGTTTAATGACAGAGAGAATATGGAGATATAAAACAGTTCACGGTAAAGAGGAGACTCAAGGTTCTGAACAGTCTTTTACCTTCTCAGATGTTTATGAGTAAGCAGTTTGGAAATGCATGAGAATGAAGTGGCGTTTGTGACTGAAAGTTTATGTTTTGGTTAAATATAATCAACCAGAATAGCAATAACATTCAGCATCATTCATAGAATTGATAGAGATAGACGTACCAGGCACACCAATGATAGCGAGGATGGGATAGTACCCAGCTTGAATAATCATCAGTAGCGCTCGTATCCGCAACTGTAACCATGGCCAATCCTGAGAAATCCAGTAAAGACCCCAGGATAAACTCCTGTCCATTGTTGGAACATTCCAGTGTAATGTTCTCAGATTCTGATCCATTGTTGGAACATTCCAGGCTAATGTTCTCAGATTAAAATCCATTGTTGGAACATTCTAATGTTCTCAGATTCTGATCTCTCTCTCTCTTTCTCTGCAGCTGCTGATCCCAATCTTGTTGAGGTTGACTCTGCGCCGAATACTATGACATAACAAGTTGAAAGAAGTCCCTAATTATGGAAGAGCGATATCCTCCAGTGACCCAGTTAGGTCCAGGAAGACTGATATTAATCACAGTCACTGAACAAACAGCTGCAGTTAACCCATTTCACGGCAATTCTGATATATCACAATAATACTTGGTTGTGTGGGATTTTGATATCGATGATTATTGGGCTAATGGCACATCTCCAGTTGTAAACATCGAGGTAAAGGAGAGACATAATTCTTTCTCTTCACAACCTCGATGATTCTGCTGTGTTTTGGCAATATAGGAATTGCTGGGCTCCCGAGGCAGTCTGTGTCTGATCACCAGGCCTGATGCATCTTTTTGATTTATTTATATATGTTTAACATTGACTTTTATCTGTCCAGCATTAAATGGCTGAGGTGGGTTTAGGCATTTTGAAGAGACACCTACAGAGCCATAGACGATGTAAATGCAGTCCATTCCTTATGTTCTTGCAGCCGCGGCCTTGTCCTGTGGAGTGATGGTCAAACTCTTGCAGAACCAGGATTCTTAGTTTTACCTTTCGCCAGTTATTGCTGGAGCCTCAGCAGGGTTGGAAGGCAGTAAATCTCTCCCGGGTGCTACACATTGTCTCTGAGATTTCTCTCTGAAGTGTCTTTTGATGTTCTTTCCTCCTGGATTGGAGAACTGCATGTCAGACAATCTGTTTCCTGCATTTGTTTTTTGACATTTGTGTGCTTATCCGATGATACCATATTGGAGCATTTACTGTATAGTAGTTAAATAAACTATTATTCTGTTAAGTTTTCCAACAGAATTAAGTTTAGCAAGTTCCTCTTCCTTTTGTTGTCTTTTATCGACAGTCTTCGAATAAATTGAGTTTTGCTTAATGTCGAATATTTCGACAAAGTAAATTCTATCTCAAACACAGCACCTCACATTTACCAGCGGAATGGGCCGAGCTGGAGGAGTGATAATCATGTCAGGAATTATATCGGATACCCAACCCACCTCTGAGATCCAGCCCGGACCCGTACAAGCCCAGATGAGGTACCTCCTCAACATAAAGCACTGCGTAGATCAGGCTAGTGTACTGCTCAGCAATCAGTTCAGGATCGAGGTAAAGAATCTACCCCTAACATCATCCTATACCTACCACCCCTTAATTTAAATCTGTGTCCCCTAGTAACAGCTGACTCCATTAACAGAAAAAGGTTCTCAGTGTCTACCCTATCTAAACCTCTAATCATCTTGTACACCTCTATCAATTCTCCCCTAAACCTTCTTTTCTCAAATGAGAACAGCCCCAAGTGCCTCAGCCTTTCCTCATACGATCTTCCTAACATGCCAGGCAACATCCTGGTAAACCTCCTCTGCACTCGTTCCAATGCCTCCACATCCTTCCTATAGTATGGCGACCAAAACTGCACACAATACTCCAGATGAGGCCGCACCAGAGTCATATCCAACTGCAACATGACCTCAGGACTCTGGAACTCAATTCCTCTACCAATAAAGCCCAGTACACCATATGCCTTCTTCACAGCTCTATTTACCTGGGTGGCAACTTTCAGAGATCTGTGTACATGGACACCAAGATCCCTTTGCTCATCCACACTACTAAGTAGCCTACCATTAGCCCAGTAATCCATCTTCTTGTTACGCCTACCAAAGTGAATGACTTCACACTTAGCTACATTGAACTCCATTTGCCACCTTTCTGCCCAGCTCTGCAACTTATCTATATCCCGCTGTAACCTGCCACATCCTTATTCGCTGTCCACAACTCCACCGACTTTCGTGTCATCCGCAAACTTGCTCACCCAGCTTTCAAGCCCCTCCTCTAGATCATTTATAAAGATGACAAACAGCAATGGTCCCAAAACAGATCCTTGTGGAACACCGCTAGTAATTGCACTCCAAGATGAACCTATTCCATCAACTACTACCCTCTGTCTCCTTCCAGCCAGCCAATTCCTAATCCAAACCTCTAATGCACCCTCAATGCCATACCTCCGTAGTTTTTGCATTAGTCTACCATGGGGTACTTTATCGAACGCCTTGCTAAAATCCATATACATCACATCTACTGCTTTACCCTCGTCGACCTCCTTAGTCACCTTCTCAAAGAACTCAATAAGGTTTGTGAGGCACGACCTGCCCTTCACAAAACCATGCTGACTATTCTTGATCACATTATTCCGATCCAGACGTTCATAAATCCTATCCCTTACAATTCTGTTGTTGTGGTTCTGCTCGCCGAGCTGTAAGTTTTTGCTGCAAACGTTTCGTTCCCTGGCTAGGGAACATCATCAGTGCGGTGGGAGCCTCGTGTGAAGCGCTGCTTTGATGTTTCTTCCGGTATTTATATTGGTTTGTTCTTGCCGCTTCCGGGTGTCAGTTTCAGCTGCAGTGATTTGTATCTGGGGTCCAGGTCGATGTGTCTGTTGATGGATGTTCTTGCCGTTTCCGGGTGTCAGTTTCAGCTGTAGTGGTTTGTATATAGTGTCCAGGTCAATGTGTCTATTGATGGAGTTTGGGGATGAAACCACTACAGCTGAAACTGACACCCGGAAACGGCAAGAACATCCATCAACAGACACATCGACCTGGACCCCAGATACAAATCACTGCAGCTGAAACTGACACCCGGAAGCGGCAAGAACAAACCAATATAAATACCGGAAGAAACATCAAAGCAGCGCTTCACACGAGGCTCCCACCGCACTGATGATGTTCCCTAGCCAGGGAACGAAACGTTTGCAGCAAAAACTTACAGCTCGGCGAGCAGAACCACAACAATGGATACCCGAGCTACAAATCTTCAATCAGACCTTACAATTCTCTCTAAGACTTTGCCCACAACAGAAGTGAGACTCACTGGCCTATAGTTACTCGGGCTATCCCTACTCCCCTTCTTGAACAAGGGGACCACATTCGCTATCCTCCAGTCTTTTGGCACTATTCCCGTAGACAATGACGACATAAAAATCAAAGCCAATGGCTCTGCTATCTCCTCCCTAGCTTCCCAGAGGATCCTAGGATAAATGCCATCAGGCCCAGGGGACTTATCTATTTTCATCCTTTCCAGTATTCCCCAGACCTCTTCCCTACATACCTCAAGGCCATCCATTCTAATCACTTGTGACTCAATATTCACATCAGCAATAGTGTCCTGTTCCTGAGTGAATACTGACGAAAAGTATTGATTTAGTGTCTCTCCAATCTCCTCCGCCTCCACGCACAACTTCCCACTACTATCCTTGACTGGACCGATACCTACCCTAGTCAACCTTTTATTCCTGACATACCTGTAGAAAGCCTTTCATGTCCCATTCTCGCTGCTCTTAGCTCTCTCTTTAGATCCTTCCTGGTTACCTTATAACTCTCAAAAGTTGGCATTGTCCTGTTGTTGTTGTACTCTGTCCTCCACACACTTTGCAATTCTTCCAGGTTTGGTGACATCAACAAGCATCGAAGTTGTCATAGTGTCACATTCCAGTCAAAATAACTGAAAGAGAATGTGGCGCTGGAAAAGTAGAGCAGGTCAGAAAGTAATGACTGCAGATGTTGGACATCAAAGCCGACAGTGTGGTGCTGGAAAAGCAAAGCATGCCAGGATAGAATCCGGATTACAGACAGGGCTGATGAAGGTCTTATACCTGTACTGCCAATTCTCCTGGTCTTCGGATGCTGCCTGACCTGCTGTGTTTTTCAGGCACCACGCTTTCAGCTTTGATCCCTAACATCTGCCGTCCTTACTTTCTCCTGCAGATCAATTGAAATACTGACAGACTCACTGGTGTGATCAAGGCATACACTGATATCAAACGAGCGTCAAAAATAACAACACACATCCCAAAGACCCAGAGAGAAAAAAAGTCATGCTGCAAACAGAGAAATAGAAACAATGTGGCACATCTTACTGAGTGGGTGAAATAGTGAGAATTTATCACAGAGAAAGAGAAATACCGATCGACTCCCATGTTTGTCTCGTGTCAGTGTATCTGTATATATGTGTGTGTGTGTGTGTGTGTGTGTGTGTGTGTGTGTGTGTGTGTGTGTGTGTGTGTGTGTGTGTGCTCATGCCCATTTAATCGTATGTCTGCATCTGCGTGTATGTATTAGAGTGTGTAACTGTGCGTATTAGCATTTGTGTGTATCTCTGTGTGGGACTGGTCTGATGGTCCCTGCGTTGCTTAATGTGATGGAATTCGACATTCTGCTGGCCTCTTCACTCCACTGCATAGACAGTGATGGAAGGTGAAAACCGTCTGGAATTCAGTCAGAGAAGGTGAGCAGCAGGTCACAGCATCATACAAGCTAACAGCAACATCAATAGAAATACACACAGACACACCCACACACACACACACACACACTCACACACACCCACACACATGCATGCAGTCTCTCTCTAGAGGGGTGCGGAGAGGATTTCAGCTGTACTGGGGCTTATATAGAGAAACGTCTGAACCCCCTCTGCCATGTAGAATTAATTTTTCTTTGGGAGGTATTAATGACAAACATTAAGGAGTGTTCACACAACAGTTGTCTTCAGTGAACCATTGATGGAATGAGACGAAATAATTTCATTGCACGTTCTGCTAGTTGCATTTTATTTGCTCTACACTCTGACAAATGATAATTGCGAAAGCATTCTCAATGACCCAATGGTGCCAGCAGCTCAATGCTAGACATGTCCACCTCCTTCACTAATATCTCAGAGACAGCATTGCAAAAGATCAGACAAACTCCTTTCTGTTGCCAAGGCTATTCTGTGAAGCATCGCATAGCCGCACAATGTGAGTGATTCGCAGTAATTGATACATTCTCAAACAAACGATGAGCTCTCCGCTTTCCTCCTGTAGTCTAAAGATGTGCAGATTAGGTAGACTGACCATGCTAAATTGCTCATAATGCCCAGGGATATGCGGCTTAGATGGATTAGCCATGTGAAACACAGGGTTACCGGGATGGAATTGATTGTATGACATTCTATGGCAGGTCAGTGTGAACTAGATGGACTGAATTCCACACTGATCGGATTCTATGAAACGTGTTGGTTGCACAGTGGAGTTGGTGAACCAGCAGTAGTTGATATTACATCCTTTTAAACAAACGAGGAAACAAGGTATTATCCCCCATTTCAATTAATCCACTGTTCCCAAAATAAGAGCGATCCCATTACACAGTGTTACAGATGAGATCAGAACTCTGAAAAGTGATAAAGAAGTTAGTCTGGACCCTAACTTTTTCTTGTTTTAAAGGTAAATGTAAGGTTCCATGTTCCAGATCCAATTTAATAGATCAAACGAATTGACATTACGCAAAGCATAAATTATTCGAACACGATAGTAAAAGTATAATCAAAGAAAGATGAACGTGGAATAACTTAACTCGATTGGAAAACTGAGCAAAACTTAAAGAATTGTTTTACTACTAAACAGTAACTGTTTCAATGTGGGAACAGCTCATAAATACACCCTGGGTACAAAATTCAGAAAAACAAATTGCAGGACAACGCAAATCCTGCAACCCAGAAGGGAAAATTCAGAGAGAGTAGCAGCCAGCGACATGTAGTACAGTTTCCAACCCTGTTGAGATCCCGGCTACAACTGCTGCAAACTACCGACTATACGCCCTGGTTCTATGAGAGCTTGACTGTAGTCATTGAGGCTGCTTCTATTGTGCCAACTTTAAGAAAAAAAACTAAGGCTTCACAAACTATTTGCTCTAGTTGCTCTGGAAGATTGCTCGATACCTGTGCCTGGAAATAACTTTAAAGAGCCCAGGATAAAATAATTTATCAAGATAGTCTGATTTCTCTTCACAGAAGTTGCCAGTTCCGCTGAGATTTTCCAAGAGATGCTGTTTTTTTGTTCCTGATTTACAGCAGTACGTTGTGAGTAGAGTTTTATTTTGATTTTCGTCTTGTGAAACTGAAACCAGTGAGTGCTCCAGGGATCAGTTTATATCTGTTATCAGAAGTTCTTTTGGTTTGCGGGAAAAAAAATCATTTGATTTAGAAACTTCCAAAGGTACTTCACTTTATTGTTTCTGAGTTGAAGCCCTTGTATTATGAAGGATATGCATTTTAGGTCTCTGTATAAGTGATTTTTCTCCTTTACTAAACAAGATCTTGAAAACCGTGTATCAGGTGAATACCTGATGGACATTCCCTCTTGTATGGGAGACTAAAACTAGGAAATCCATTTTAAGAATAAGTATTCACTTTGACACAGATATTGGAAAGTCATTAACTTTTTTTTATAAAAAGCAAAAGAATCATGGTCACAGAGTCGAACAACATGGAAGCACACCTTTTGTTCAACTAATACTACCAACCTAACTTTGGCCCATATACCTCTAAACATTTCCTATGCTTGTACCTACCCAAACATCTTTAAAATGTTGTAACTGTACCTGCACCCACCACTTCCTTTGAAAGTGCATTTCACACACTGATATCTCGATGTAAGAACAAATTGCCCCTCAAGTACTTTTGAAATCTTTCTCTTCTCACTTTAAAGTATTCTTGCTGATTTAGAAATCCTCCGTCCGAGGGAACAGAAACATGCCTTGCACTTTATCAATATTTCTCATGACTTTATAATGTTACCCTTGGATCTTCTGCAGTCTAGGGAATCAAACATATGATCCGATCCAATCTCTCCTTATACCCCAATCCCTCCATTCTTAGCAACGTTCCAGGAAATATATTTTAACCCTAATCAGCTTAATAATGTCCTTCCTCTGACTGAGGGATCAGAATTGGACTCAGTACTCCAAAAGAGGCCTTATCAATGCCCTGTACAACCTCAGTATGAAATGCCGACACCTATCGTGAAACGTCTGGTCGACCAAGGCAAACGTACTGAATGCCTTCTAAAATCCTTTTTCCATGTTTGATATAAAGTTCAAAGACTTATGTACCAAAATCCCTCGATCTCTCTGGCCTAAAGTACTACCTGGGGCCGTATAATTATGAGATGTACTTCATGCACTTGTTTATTTTATCAAAATGCAGTGCCTCACATTTACTTTATCTAATCTCCATCTGTCACTCCTCAATCCATTGAACTAATTGAACAATATTTCCTTGCAATCGCAGACACCTGTCTCATTGCCCAATATAGCAGCAATTTTGGTGTCATCTGTAAATGTACCAACCATGCCTTCGATATTATCATCCTGTCCTTTTACATCAATGACAAATGAAAGTCCATCCAGTACTGATCCCTATGGAACACTGCTTGTCGCAGGCATCCAGGCCAAAGCAAAATCCTCTATTCTGTCTCCTTCTGTAAAACCGAATTTATATCAAGTTATCAAGCTTACCCGCAATCCCATGTGCTCTAACTTTATTTATTAGTCTACCATGCAGAACCTAATCAAAGGCTTTGCTAATGTTCATTTAAACAACATCTACCATTCTGCTACAATCAATCTTTCTGTTTACTTCATTTAAAACAAACTAAAATCATGTTTGTAAGACATGATTCCTCTCATACAAAACCTTTCTGACCAATACAAATCAGGCATTCCCTTTCCAGTCATGTAAATCTTATCTTTCAGAATGTCGTCCAACAACTTACTCATCACCAATGTCAGACACACAGACTATCGTTTCCACGCTTTTCCTTCCAGCCTTTCTAAAGATGCAGTCTTACCCACCCTCCAGTCCTCCAGTAATTTACTTGTGTGTATAAATGATTCAACTATATCTGCTGAAACTTCCATAGTTTCAAAGAACAAAGATCAATGAAAAAATAACGAAGAATATTATAGCACAGGAACAGCCATTCACCCCTGCAAGCCTGCGCCGACCCAGTTCTTCTATCAAAGCATTTTTTCTAAGGATCTGTATCTCTTTACTCCCTGCCCGTTCATATATTTGTCAAGAGAGGTCTTAAATGACACTATTGTGTCCACCATAATACCACTACTGGCAACGCGTTCCAGGAACCCCCACCCTCTGCATAATGAATTTACCACATATACCTCCCATCAACAGATCCAATCTCATGGCTCCTAGAAATTCAGTTCGCCACTCTGGGAAAAAAATAATCTTCTTGCTATCCACCCTACCTATACCTCTCATGATTTTGTAGACCTCATTCAGATTCCCCCTCCGCCATCTCTGTCTTTCGAATGATAATAATCCTAATCTACTCAACTTCTCTTCATAGCTTGCACCCTCCATATCAGGTAATAGCCTAGTGAACCTCTTCTGCACTCTCTGCAAATCATCCAAATCGTGTTGGTAATGTGGACGACCAGAAATGTACCAAATATAACGCTGAACCATAGTCTTATTGAACTGTAATATGACCTGCCAAATACTGTACTCAATACCTCGTTTGATGAAGGAAAACATTTCATACGTCTTCTTGACAAATCTATTGACCTGCATTGCCACCTTCAGGGATCAAATGACTTGAACAACCAGAAATCTCACTGTACAATAATTTTCCTCTGACATTTCCACTTACTGTATAATTCGCTCTTGAATTGTATCTTCCAAAATGCATGACCACGCATTTGACAGTATTGAACTCCATCTGCAGTTTCTCAGCCCAACTCTCCAACCTACATATCTTTCCTTCCACAATGCCCTGGCATACACATGATCCTGTTCTAGAAATTGATCAATCTTTATGGTTTCTCAGACCTTGCATGCACACAACACCCAAATCGCTCTGTGCTGGTCTTTTGTTTTCACAGTCTCTCTCCATATAAATAATCATTTGGTTTTTTTTATTATTCAATCTGAAGTGCCAGACATCACACTTTATTACAATGAACTCTATCTTCCAATTACATAGTGCAGATTACTTACATCCTGATGAAACTATGCACTCCAACCTAGCTTTACCAGCATCGAATATGCATTGATTGCATTCTACATCCACACACACACACACACACACACACACACACACACACACACACACACACACACACACACACCCCAAAGAAAACCTTTAATACAGAGAATAAGCAACTGGGAGTCCAAGGGCTGACATTTGTGGTACTCCACTTATTATGGCTCTCTGAACTCACACAGACATATTCATCAAGATTCACTCCTTTGTGTCTGCACAAATGGTCAATCTCTGAACAATAACCCACAAGTTCCTACCTTGTGCAATACATACTTTATATGGTCGTTCACAAAATGCTTACCAAATCTAATTATACAATCTAAGGTTTCACTTTTATTATCACTGCTTCTCCTTTTCATATAACTCGATTGAGTCTGTTCAATTCCATTAAGTTATTGTAAATCACAGTTTATTTTCCTGAATAATGGACTCAAGCAGTTTCCTAATAATAGACGTAAGGCTACCTGGCCCTTATTTCCATGCTTTATGCCTTCCTCCTTCCTTGAAGACAGGCATCACAGTAAGACCTTTGAATCCACTGAAATCCCCTTGGACAGTAGTGATATTTCAACAAATGCCAGGAATATGTCTGGAGCACATTCTTTCGAACTCTGACTACTAGCTTTTGGTCGATAGTTTATTCATAATCATATCCTTTATCAAACGAGTTCTCCTGAAAAAAAAGGCCTGCGATCCTTTGGGATATTCTCTGTCGAAACAGTGTCACAACCAATATAAAATAGTTGTTTGAGTTATTTGAGAGTTTCCGTTTTTCCTCTGGGAATTTCACGATGTCATCTTCCAATTGTTCCAAAAAAAGGTTTTAGCTATTCTTTTCTTTTTCTTATCGTTATTTCCACATGGAGCCTCATGTCATTTTTGTTTATACTTTGCAACAATTGACCTTCCTAAATCAATTGTCTCCAACTTGATTCGCTTTACAGCTTTCAACTGGTGGCCTCTAAAAAAAAGTCCCAAACTTCTAGTCTAGCAGCAATTTTCATCATTTGTGCGCCTGTGTTGTCATTAGGTACTCACCCTGACTATTTTTGCTTATCATACAAAGTTTACAATCTCATCAATTCCTTTTTGATGTTTTAAAATTTGTTCACGGAATCATTGGCTAGGTCAGCATTAATTGCCTATCCCTAATTGCACAGAAGGCAGTTCTGAGACAACCATATTACTGTGGGACTAGAGTCACATGTAGGCCAGACCAGGTAAGGATGGCAGATTCCTTCCGTAAAGGACTTTACTGAATCAGAGATGTTTGCCCAACAATTGACAATGGATTCATGGTCATCATGAGATTTTTAACTCGAGATTGTTTTCATGGAAATAAATTTTCACTATCTGCCGTGGCAGGATTTGAACTCGGGTCCTAGAAAGTTATCGGAGCCTATTAATTCAACAATTTAGCGATAATACCACAAGGCCGTCGTCTCCCAATCATGCTCGATTGTTGTGAACTGTTAATATAAATATCTGTCTATTTTATCAACTGAACTTCCTTTCAGTCTATTTTCCAGCTCATTGTTAGCAACACGTTCTTGAGCTGTTGATAATAACACAAGAACTAGGAGCAGGAGTACCTTCGACCCTGCTCCGTCATTCAATAAGATTATGGCTGATCTTTTTGTGGACTCAGCTCCACTTACTCAACCTCTCACTGTATCCGTTATTTTCTTCCATTGTCAGAAAAAAAGCCTAATTTTAAAACAGTTTCCTGAATAGCGCCAATTACTTCCCGGGCAAGGAATTCCACAGATTAATAACCCTCTGGGTGAAGACATTCTTTCCCAATTCAGTCCTAAATCCTCTAATCTTGCAGCTATGCCTCTTATGCTAGTTTCACCTGTCAGTGGAAACATCCTCTCTCTTTCTATATGATCCATTCTCTTCATTGTTTTATATGTTTCTCAAATTCTCATTGTTCTGAATTCCAATCAATATAATCCCAATCTACTCAGTCTCTCCTCATAGATCACCACCCAACCCAATGCCGGAATGTACCTCAGCTGCACCCCCTCCAGTGCCATCCTTTCTCAAGTACCGAAATGAAATCTACACACAGTACTGCAGATGTGATCTCACAGCACCTTGTACAACTGCAACATTACCTTTCTGCTTTTCAACTCAACCCCTTGAGCAATGAAGGAGAGAATTACATTTGCTTTCCTAACCACTCCTTGTACCTGCAGTCCAAAAGTCTTTAATTCATGCCTGATCCTTCTCAAACTTCCAAGGGGTTTCCCCATGTGGATTCAAGTATGATCAGCTGACGATGACTAACATGGAGTTTCAATTGATTGACAGAGAAGAATTGTGAAAGTCATGAGTCAAAGTTGCTGATATCCCTGTCTGACAAGGAGCTTCACGTGTGACGCTTTGGGAAGTAAATGAAAATACAAGCAATGACACAGTGCCACCAGCTGTACAGGGTCTCAAATCATGGTCAAGGAGGGAAACAGAAAGAAACACATTAATTTTAAGCACACATCTGGATGGGAAAACACGTTTGAGGGTCGATGAGAAATGATTTGAGGAATGAGACTAATTGGAGAAGTGATGCCCGAGACACTGATAAGAATGAGAACTTTAAAATGAGATATTCCCACACCAGAAGCAACTGTAGGTCAATAATTATAGGGGTGGTAAATGAATTAGACTCCGTGTGTTGATGAACAAGCAGCAGAGTTGAGGATAAACTGAGGTTATGGAGAGTATAAAGTGCGACGCCAATAAGACAATTATTAGAACAGTTGAGACTGAAGCAGACCGAGACATGGATGAATGTTTTCAGAAGCAGAGTGTCTGAGGCAGGGATACAGATCGAGGCTGCAATACAGATATTTATATTAGGAAGAAACTCCATTCACTTTAAAATAAAATGCTGAAATTGTACACAAACTTGTTCAGGCTCAGGTAAAAGCTGAGAGAGGAATAAAGTCAGTGCATGTGGGAGATCACAGCAGAGTTTGATGATGCGGACTCGTCTGTTATAACAGAACAGTCAGTATTTGTTAATTCAGGAATAATCTATGGATCAGAAGGCAGAAATAGAAATGAATTTATTTACAAAATAGATTCTTTCCACACCCTCATCCAGCTCATTTTAAAAACGACAAAGAACAGTGGACCAAAATAAATCCTTGCAGTACCATAGTGGTAACTGAACCCCTGAATGAACATTTCCCATCAACTAATACCGTCTGTCTTCTGTCAACTAGCCAACTTCTGATCAAAATCACTAAACAACCCTCAAACCCATGCCTCCGTATTTTCTGAAATAGGCTACCGTGGGGAACCTTATAAAATGTTTTACTGAAATCCACATACACCACATCAACCACTTTACCCTCATCCAGTTTATTGTCCACCTTCTCATATATTCCATCGGGTTTCTGAAGCACGACCTACCATTCACAAAACCATGTGTACTAGCCCTATCAACTTATTCCTTTCTAGATGATGTTAAATCCTATAACTTATAACCTTTTCCAATGCTTTATCCACAAATAAAGCAAGGCTCACTGGTCTATCATTCCCAGGGTTGTCTCCACTCCCCTTCTGGAATAAGAGAACAACATTTGCTATCCTCTAGTCTTCCAGCACGATTCCTGTAGACAATGACGACATAAAGATCAAAGCCAAACAGTCTGCAATCTCCTTCCTGGCTTTCCAGAGAATTGTAGGATAAACCCGTACAACCCAATGGGACTTATTTATTTTGACGATTTCTAGAATTGCTCACACCTCTTCCATTTGAACCTCAGTCCCATCTAGTCTAGTGGCCTGTATCTCAGTGTACTGCTCGACAACATCATCTTTTTCCAGAGCGAAGAATGACGTAAAATATTTATTTTGCGCATTCCCATCTCGTCTGCGTCAATGCACAGCTTCCCACTACTATCTTTGTTTGGCCATAATCTTACTCTAGTCATTATTTTCTCTTGAAATACCTAGAAAACTCCTTAAGATTTTCCTTGAACCTATCTTCCAACGGCTTCACATGTCCTCTTCTGGCTTGTTTCGTGTCTTTCTTGAGATCTTTCCTGGCTAATTTGGAGATCTTAAGCGCTCTAACTGAGCCCTTCATGTCTCACCATAACATCAGACTTATTCTTCCTCTTGACAAGATATTCAACTTCTTTAATAAACCACGGCTCCCTCGCTCGACCACTTCATTCCTGTCTGACAGGCATATACTCTTAAAGGACACACAGTAGCTATTCCTTGAATAAGCTCCGCATTCCAATTGTACACAATCCCTGCAGTTTCCTTCCCCATCCTATACATTCTAAATCTTGCCGCATTGCATCCTATTTAAGCTTTCTCCCAGCTACTACTCTTGCCCTGCCGTATATACCTATCTCTTTCCATCGCTAAAGTAAATATAATAAAATTGTGATCGCTATCACCAATTTGCTCACTTACCTCCAAATCTAAAATCGTGCCCAATTCATTACCTAGTACCAAATCCAATGTGGCATCGCTCCTTTTTAGTCTGTCTACATATCGTGTACACATTGGACAAAAACTGACACATCTAAAGTACTTGCACGATAATGATCCCAGACAATATTTGGAAAATTAAAGTCTCCCATAACAATTACGCTGTCACTCTCGCTCGTGTCAAAAATCATTTTTGCTATCTTTTCCACTACATCTCTGGAACTATTTGGAGGCCTATAGAAAACTCCCAACAGGGTTACCTCTCCTTCCCTGTTTCTAAAACCAGCTCTTACTACCTCAGCAGACGAACACTCAGACGTCCTTTTTGCCACTACAATACTGTCCTTGATTAACAATGCCACACCACCTTCCCCAACGCCCCCATCTCTTACAGTCTTCCCTCTTCTTACTGAAACATCTAAATCCAGAATCCTGCAATAACCTTTCCTTTCACTGCTCCACAATATCTCCGAAATGGCCACAACATCGAAGTCTCACGTTCTAACCCATGCTGCAAGTTCACCCAAGTCATTCTGCATGCTCCTTGCATTAACGTAGACACACTGTAAATCAGCTTCTTGCTTGATGGTGCCCTCTTGCGACGTTGAAACCATTTTTCTTACCTCACTGTTCTTAACCTCCTGTATGTTGGAACTACAATTTTGGTTCCTATACCCCTGCGAAATTAGCTTAAACTGTTCTGGAGAGTATTTCAAATTCTCCCTCACTCAAGGCTATTGCTACCCCTCTGGTTCAGGTGAAGAGCATCCTGTTTGGAGATGTTCCATCTACCTCAGAAAGAGACCCAATTATCCAGGAATCCAAAACCTCTATCCTGCATCTTCCCTTCAGCAATGTGTTCAGCTCCTCTGGTTCCCTATTCCTCACCTATTAATTTCATGCAATTCTTTGTCATTATTTGTCATGGAATCTGCAATATGCCTCACAGTAAATCATTACATTTCCTTACCAGCATCTTCAAAACGAACAAACAAATCCACCCCGAGGGACAAGAGCAGCAGGTAGGTGGGAACACCACATTGACACGTTTCTCCGCAAGTCACGTGCTCATCCTGCCTTGGAAACATATTGTTCATTCAGAGTTTGTGTGTCGAAACTCTCGAATTCCCTCTGAATGTCATTTTGGTGCTATCTACACCAAATAGCCTTCAGCAGACCAAGAAACAATCAATTGCAAGATAACCTGCGAAGAACAATAAACAATGGCTACATAGACATATTCAACACATTACAAGTTATTCGGTTCACTGGTACTTCTGAGATTATTTTCTGTCATCCACCCGGAAAACAGAAACAATGTGCACACCTCGCATGGAGTAGGTTCTCTCCATCAGCTAATGGATACATCAATGGACAGCATTGTGGGAGATGATGTAATTTACATCTACTCCTCCCTGGGAAGTTCTGGATCATAGGAACTCAATAAAACCATGACGTTCATGGTTAATGTGAGCCCAGTCTTCACCTGGTGTAAGTCTAAATAATTTGTTGAAAGGGATTGGGTGACACAGCTGTGACACAACCTCTTCTTTGAACAAGATTTGCCTCACTCTGTGCTCCTGCTTTCCCAATTTGTTGGGGAAGTGTTCCTGGAAAACTCAGGATTTATTGGTCATATCCAAACTGCCTCAACTCCCTGCCCTAGCCCAACATCGTCCTCCGACCGCTTTACATGGCTTTCCCCATTCTAAAATGCTTTCTCAGTTTGTCAGTCACATTGAATATCCTAAGTGAATCTATGCTGCAGCTCAAGCACAACTGAGGAAAGCTCTCCAATTACTTTCCACAGAGTTAAGTATGTTACTTCCCACAAATACACAGCATGACCACTTATTGGTGATTATCATAGTTTCGTTCCCTGATCTCTTCTATTCATTTCCCTTTCTTTGGAGACAGTGTCAGATGTTCCAGTACTCTCAACAATTTGAATATTGGGACACTCCATCTCTCCAGCGAAATGAATGACTGTGTATATTGTACCATTTTCTGATGGTCAGCATCTTGAACACCAACACCAGTAGTACCTTTGGATGTAACATTGAAACATAGAAAACGTAGGAGGCCATTAGGCCCTTCGATCCGGTCCCATCATTCATCGCAACATTGCTGATCATCCACCTCAGTAGGCCTAATGCTGCTTTCTCCCCATATCCTTCGCCCAAAGTGCAATAACGACCCACCTCTTCACAACGTTCAAAGTTTTGGCATCAACTACTTCCTGTGATAATGATTCCCAGAGGCTCACCACTCTTTGGGTGAAGGAATGGCTCCTCATTTCTGATATTAATTGTCCACCCTAAATCCTTGGACACTGACAGGTCTGGACACACTCACCATCGGGAATATCCTCCTGCACCTACCCTGTCTAGTTCTATAGAATTCTATTAGTCAATCTGAGATCCCCGCAACGCATTCGTCTGAACTACAGTGAAAACAATCCCTATCCTAGTCAAACACTGCTCATAAATCAGTCCTGCCAAACCCGGAATCAGTCTGGTAAACCTTCACTGTTATCCCTCAAGAGCAGCAAAATCGCTCCTCAGAAAAGGAGACGAAAACTGCACACAGAATTCTAGGTGCGGCCTCATCAATGCCCTGGAAACCTGCAACAACACATCCCTGCTCCTATACTCGAAATCTCCCACAATGAAGGCCAACATACCTTTGGCTTTCTTTACCGCCTGCTGCACCTGCATGACAAATTTCAGAGACTGGTTAGGCAGGACACCAAGGTCCCGCTGAGAAATCCCGTCTCCCAATTTATAGCCATTTAGACAGTAATATACTTTCTTAGTTTGCTTTCATAGTGAATAACCTCGCATTTATTCAAATTATACTGCATGTGCCATCGATTTGCTCGACTCACCCAGATTATGCTGAAGAATCTCTGCATCTTCGTCACTGTTCACCCTCCCAGCCAACTTGGTTGCATTTGCATTTGAGATTATACTTTTCTCTCCTTCATCCAAATCATGAATATGTATTTTGAATAGCTGGGGTCCCATCAGCGTCCGCTGTGGCAACCAATCACTATTTGACATCACTTGGCCTGAATCCCTGTTTACCCTTCCTCGTCAGAGATTCATCGAGATGCTTTTATAATGTTGTACTTGTAAGAGGCACCACTATTTCTTTTGGCAGTTCATTCCATATTCGTACCACCCTCTGCATGAATAAGTTGAATCTTACATCTCTTTTAAGTCTTTCCCCTCTCACCCTAAATAAATGTCCTCTAGTTCGAGACATTCCCACTCCAGGGAAAAATACCTTTTCTATTAACACTATCCATGTTCCTCGTGATTTTATAAACCTTTACAAAGTCAGCCAGCAGCCTCCGGAGGTCCAGGAAAAAGAGCTCCAGTCTATTCAAGCTCTCCCTATAGCTCAAATCCTCCAAACCTGGCAATATTATTGTCAATCATTTCTGAACTGTTTCAACTTTCAAAACATCCTTCCGATAAGAGGAAGACCAGAACAGCAAACAATATACCAAATATTGCCAAACCATTCCTGTAATGCCCCAAATTGACCTCCCAATTACCAACTCAATGCTCGGCCCAATAAAACAAAGCATAACAAAAGTCTTCTTCACTTTCCTCTTTACCTGCGACTTCAATTGCAAGGAACTATGAAGGTGCACTCCAAGGTCCCTGTTCTGCGACACAGCCCCAAGACATTTCCATTGACTGTAGAAATCCTGCTATGATTTGCCTTTCCAAAATGCAGCACCTCACATTTAGCTGAATTAAACTCCATCTGCCAGTTCTCGGGACTTTTTATTCTGAGATAGCGATCTTTGCTGTCCACAAGACCTCCAATTTTGGTGTTATCTACAGATAACTATACTTCCAGACCATCCATATAAATGATGAAAAGTTATGGAAACAACACTGATCATCGTGGCACCACCACCACCACACTCGGTGTTCTACCTTTGAGCTAGTTCTGTAGCTAAATGGCTAGTTCTCCCTGTATTCCATGTGGTCTAACCTTGCTAATCGGTCTAGCACCAGGAGCAGTATCGAATCCTTAGTGAAATACATATCGATCACACGTACCACTCTGCCATCATCAATCCTTTTCATCACTTCTTCAAAAAAAACTCAAACAAGTTCGTGAGACATTAGTTTGCACACACAAAGCCATGTTGTTTAAACAAAATCAGTCATTGTCTTTCCAAATACATGTAAATCCTATCCCTCAGGATTCCCTCCAACAACTTGCCCACCACTGATGTCTAGATCACTGGTCAATTCTTCTCTGGTGTTTCCTTACCATCTTTCTGAAACAGTGGCACCATGTTAGCCAACCTCCAGTCTCCTGGCCCCTCACTTGTGACGAAGGATGATACAAATATCTCAGCAAGGGGCCCAGCAACCAGTTGCCGAACTTCCTATAGAGTTACAGGGTCAGGTCCTGGGAATTTATCCACCTATATGCATTTAACACATCCAGCACCTCCTCCTCTGTAATATGAACTTTAAAAAAAAGATTTCACCATCTACTTCCCACATTCTATAATCTTCTATGTCCTTCTTTACAGTTAATATTAATGCAAAATTTTCAATTAAGTCTCCCCATCTTCTGTGGTTCCACATGTAGGCTGCCTTGCTGATCTTTGGTTTTCGCTTAAACTTGTTTGATAAGAGTTAAAGCTAACGAATGGATATTATGACACGTTTCAATCCTTTTAGAATTTAAAAAAAGGACAGTAAGTCTGTGCAACACGCCTAATACAGTAAATAGTATGATAGAGACACTTACCAGGGACACCAATGATAGCGAGGATGGGATAATAACCAGCTTGGATCACCCAAAGTACACACGTGATCCGTGTTGACAAGGTTGGCCACTCCTGAGAAAGCCAGGAAAGACCAACGGATAAACTCCTGCCCATTGTCATTACATGCCAGTTTAATGCTATAAAACTATGATTCATTGCTGTAACATTCCAGTTTAATGTTGTTATATTCTGATCCGTTGCTGTAACATTACAGTCTAATGTTCTCAGACTCTGATCTCTTCTCTCCTTTTCTGTGGAGCTGCTGATCCCTGTTAGTGTCGAGATGATGTTTCTACAGATGCTATAGGCTAGCTCATTGATCGGACTCTGGTATTAATAGAAGAGAGAAACTCTCCAGCGATAATGTTAGAATCCATGGAGATTTGCATTAATTACAGTCACTGAACACAGAGCTCCAGTTAACTTCTTTCAATCTAACACCTTTTCTATGACAATGAAGCAGCACATTTAAGAGTCTAAATAGAAGACTTTGCGATCATTGAGGGAAGAATGGCTGGAAATAGTGGGGGGGAATGACCAGAATCATTCTAAATTCCAACAATTTCATTATCAAGTTGCCTTCGAAATTTGCAGAGTACGAAATCTGGAAATAAAATAAGCTGTTGATTAGAAAGCATATTGTGTGTGTGTGTATATATATATATATATATATACACACACATATATATAAAATACAAAGAGAGAGAGAAAAATTAGAACAATCTGGAGATGTGAGTGGAAAATTGTGCATAGCGAGTTCGATTCCTTCCTTTGACACAATGGGCTGAAGGGCCCATTTATGATTTCGAGATGTTTGTGATACATTGTGCATCAGAACGAAATATGTTCAAATTTTATTGAATTAAATTAGTTTAGGAATTATAATCCTATTGATTAAAGGTGAGTGAGAGTCTGCATAAGACAATAATCAAAAGAAAAAAAAACACAAAACAGTGGGAATGCTGTTTATATAATGTTCCCCAGTCATCCGTGTTTGAGCAGTGCATTTTTGGAATCATGTCAAATAAACTCAAAGCAGAGTCGAGTGATGGATTCTTGAGGAATGAGGAGCGAGTTCTGACAATATGCACAAAACAAAGAAGATTTGAAACAGTGAGCATCAACAGTACAATTTAATGAGAATGATTATAACTGCATTTGAAGCATTTTCAGAGACAGTTTACTTGTTTGATTTGTGCATCATCAGTGGGAATGGTGAGAGTTGGGCCTATACACACGGGAGTTTACGTGAAGAAGCAGTGATCTTATTCAGATGGAAATGTTACAGACTTTATTTGACAGGTAGCTGCTAAGATCATGCTTCCCCATTCCCGGGTGCCAGAAGTAGGCTGCACAGTTTATAGTCTGGGCCCCACAAATTTTAGGTGAAAATAAGCAGGTATTTATTATCTCAAAGGTGTTATAGTTCAAGAATGCAGTCTGGACACTATCGTTTTCTTAGTTTAAAGTCAGAGGTGAGATTGATATTTCAGAAGGGTTGGAGCTGGTCAAGTCACTTGGTTTCACGCAAGCAGAAACAACAAAAAAGAATTTAGAACAACTTTACCATTGATAAATTTAGCTGATGCGATACAGCAACATTACTGTTGCATTCCTCCAATCATGTCACATCCCATAAACACATTCCTTGGCAAAAAGGCAAATTCAAACACAGATTCTTCGAGGCAGGAGAGAACATCATCCAGAGAGATTTCAGAGACAAAGTCAGTTAGGAATCATTTTCTGAAGTTTGCAAGCTTCCTGGTCTCCAGGAACTTGTGACTGCCAGAGCTAAACCAACATGAGAATAAACCTGAACTAGGAGAACTGACCACTCACGTGCCACTGCTTAACTAGGTTCTTCCCTCGAAATCTCTGTTTTTAAGACTTTTCTTTAAAAAAACAACAAAATCACCTCATTAAAATGGCAGCAGCGTCACCCTCCTTCCTTAAAAGAAGAAACACCAAAGTATAAAGTTGAGTTCATTTGATACTCTTTAGTCTTAATTTGTTAATACACTAAAGCATATATACATCACATTGACAATAATCATGCACACATTCACTAATACAGGTTATTTCAGTCTGTCCGCTCCTGCCATGAGGGCGGTGCCGAGTTGGAACGCTGGGTTATGGCTCAGAGAATATCTCCGGGATGAATGCACGAATCAGCCCCTCCGCCCCATGGCCAAACACTTTAACTCCCCTTCTCACTGTTCCGAGGTCATGCAGGTCCTGGGTCTCTTCCAATGCCAATCTCTATTCAACCGACGCCCGGAGGAAGAACGCCTCACCTTTCACCTTGGGACCCTCCACCACACGGCATTAATGCAGTTGCCTCCTTTTTCCTTAGTTCCGCTCCCTCCATCTTATCCCAGATCCAATCGCCAACTTGGCACCAAACCACTAGACCTGTCCCAGATGTCTGTCTGCCTTCCCACCTCTCCGCTGATCCTTCTCTCCTACCTACCTCCTTCACCTCCACTTCATCTACCTAACGCACTCTCAGCTACATTACCCCCAGCCCCACTCCACCCCCACCCCCCCATTTACCTCCCAGCCAATGAACCTACAAGCCTCATTCCTGATAAAGGGCTTATGATCAAAACTTTGATTACCCTGCTGCTCGAATGCTGTCTGATCTGCTATGTTTTTCCAGCACCACACACTCGAATAAGGAACATTATTGGCCACATCAAGACTTAAATGGCGATACCAAGTTCAAAGTCTCCTTCTCAATTGCTGTACATTTCTGTTGATGAATTTTCAATTTCCTGGAAAAGCATCTAATAATTCTTTCTATCTTCTAGTTTTCGTCTTGTAAGAGTACAGCATTTACACCCACATCACTCACACCTATAGTCATCTTGATATACTTTGCATAGTTAGGTGTGGCTAATACAGCGGCAGTGAGTAACACAGCTTGCAGGCTGTCAAATGCTTTCTGACAGGGTGTTGTTCAATGAATTTTCCTGCATTACTTCAATAATTCAGTGAGTGGAGCAGCCACACTTTTAAATTTCGGAATGAATTTCCAAAATAACCCCCTCAGTCCAGGCAATCCCTTTTTTACAGGGTGTGGGAATTTCCGGAATAATCTGTGTTTCACATTCCGTGAGGTCCGATAACATGACCCACGTACATGACTTTGTCTTTGACGAATTCACTCTTAGCCAGGTTTATCACCCAGCCTCTCTCCTGAAGTCGTTCGAACAATTTGCTTAATTCTGCAAAACTGCGACTGACAAAGAAGTGAATCTGCATGCTACAGCCTTTTCTGCTTGAGTTCATAGATCTCTGGACATCGGAGTGCATCTAGGAAAAATTAACAAACAGTGAAATTCACAGCTGACCATGGAGGAACCTGTTTGGGAGACTCACAGCACAGAAACAATAAGTTATAGTTTTAACATGTAACCTTAATTTATGTTTACGGTAGTAGGTAGAAGTAGTGAGTTTTTTTTCTTGATTGCATGATTTATTGAAATCATTCTACTCATTAGATTTTAAAAATGTAAAACACAAGTACTATGTTAGGCCGAAGAACGTTTTTAGAGCAAAAGACAGTCCTATTTTTTCCATCCGTAAATTGTGAAGGAAAAAAGATGATCTTTAATAGACTGATAGGATCTTCTTATCGGATGTAGGAGTTTAGGGACATTTTGCATGTTACTTATAAAACATCAGATCGTTCCATTAGTTTTCATTTTATCAAAGTACTAACTTCAAATTTTATTGGATTCTAGCATATTGGGGCATAATTCAAACTGCTTGGGCAAATTTGAATTATTTTTCCACAGCAAAACAGCTGTACAATTGGTTTTGACCGAGTACGACATTTTTACCTCGTTCAGAACAATTTGTACTGTGTTAGGAAGTCCTTACTGGCTCTTCAAATTTCCTAAAGCTACAGTACACTTGCACTTTGATAACAGGATAAATAGACAAAGTATTAAATGGATATTTGACCGTTGCTTGCAAATGGGACGAGATTAGTTTAGGATAACTGATTGGCATGGATGAGTTGGACTGAACGGTCTGTTTCTGTGCATCACATCTCTCTGACTCAATCACTCTAAATGTTCTCACTATGTATGCCTAAAAATCACCAGGTTATCCATACATAACAAACAACTGGGTAATATTGAAATGACTTTATTGGTTCCTACTTTGAAATGTGGCTGGTGTATTTTTCATAACAAATAACATAACTCTTAATTATATAGTCTATTCGGTGTTTCAAAACCAAAAATTGTTTCTGCTCTTTGAGGTAAGGTACATGCGAGCAAATATATGTCTGTCCCAATTCCCAATACTGTCTTCCAAATGTGGAATCAGGTGTGAATCAAATTTTGCATCTGTACTGACATAAACGTTATATACCATCTGGTTTTGAAACCATTATCATGGATGAGCTCCAGTCACTACAAATAAATTTGCTTATGTTGTCCTGGAGCATGCGTTCAATCTCATTTTTTAACAAGTGAGCCAACGTCAGAGGGCCGGCATGTGGCCCTCTAACCACCTGTTGAAGGAGCAGTGCTCCAAAGGCTAGTGCCTCCAGATGCACCTGTTGGACTTCCACCTTATGTTGTGTTGTTTTTATCATTAGACTATTAAGTCTACAAGGACGTTGCTTAAGTGGAACAGCACTTCATCATTTTCCTACATCATGCATAATTCGATTATTACTTCCCCGTTTATTCAAATATATTTCCCCATGCGATACTACTAACTGTTTCTGGTCATGTTGATTTTCTACTGGAAGGTAATGCAATAATCTAATACAATTTTGACAATATCCTCATTGAACAGTCGAATCTGAGGAATGTCCACTTGAGAATCCTCTGAATTGTGTTCTTCATTATGTGCTGTACGCAGTAAGTTAGTCTCCTTTTTCACTTTTCTGCCAAAATATGTTATGAGCATATTAACATGACGCACTCAATGAGACTACATTCTGCCTGGAGACCTTGTCAAATAGTTCACCTCAATCAATCTCCCTTCGAATCGATAAAGTCAATGAAACGTTGCTTTTAAGGTTCATTGGAAGCAATATTAACACCTTATCTCTGACAGTACAATTGTGAGTTTTTGATTTTTTTTCTGCTTCCTGTTTCATCTCATAATCTGATATTTTTAAAGATCAGTGTTGTAAATTCCCCCACTCTATTTACCAATTCGCAAAAAAATGACACATAGTCCAGAGATGTGGTCTCTAAATTTTGTCTCAGCAATTTCTCCTTCACCAATTTTAGTGACTCTCTCACCTCGTGCCCAAAAACCTCATCCAAATGGACTGAATTTGATCGATCTATTTATTGCAGCTCTAATGACAAAAAGGACAAACAGAATTCCTTCATCGCCGTCATCTGGATTCTCTTCATAAAACACCCTGAACATGGTCGTTAATGTCTGATTTCAACTTTCTCGTGCTCCTTGCGATTCTGGATGATCGGCAGTTTATTTGATTTGTTTTATTCCTGAACTATTCATACGTTTCCTGAATAACTTTGATATAAATTTTGACGCTTGATCTGGTTTTAACTCTGTAGGTAGTCCCTATCTAGCCAAAAATTTGAGCAGCTCTCCTACAACACTTTAACCTGTATTATTGCTTAAAGAAATGGCCTCTGCAATTCTTGTAGACACATCCATGATTGTTAACAAATACTGATTCCTACATATTGATTGAGGCAGGGGTCCTACACAATCAATTAGGATTCTTTTTAAAGGTTTCCCAAATGCAGAAGTGGTGCGGATTTTATTACTGCCTGTGCTTTTCCAATTACTTGACATGAATGATCTATCTGATAAAATTCAATTACATTGTTACGCAGTCCAAGCCAGTAAAAATGTTTTTGTCTTTTTTAGCTTGAGTTTCATAGCCTCTATATGACCACCTGCTCGTCATTTATGTTCTCCCAGCAACACCAACACTGTGACTTCATATGGCCTACTTTATTGCAGTGAAAACACCGGAGCTTTTAACTTTTCTTTCCACTTCATTGGTTTCCATTTTACCCTGTGGTAAGTTATCTTTATTATCTTCACCGTTATCGATCTTTCCCTCACTGAGAGAGGCTTTCTCTATTCCCCAAATTCTACCCCCCCATGGATTGATATTGACTTTGGAAGCTCAATTTTGGTTTACGAACCAAGTCATAATCATCAGACATTTCAGTACTCATCTTGCTAATTTAACTCTCTGATCTTCCACTTGAGTTCTCATTATCTCAGGAATTTTTGAACTCCTTCGAAATAATTGTCCCTCTAAGAATGTCACATGTTTTTTTTTTAATTCCCTTATTCACCAATCACAATTCCTTACTTTGATTCTTCCAAACTCAATGTGCATTTGACTACAGTTCCTCCTTCGACTTCTGCATTGCTATCTGTAGGATGCTGGCACAAGCTCTTATGCATTTAAGATGGATTTCTTCATCTCCTCTTAGGCCTCAGATATCTCCTCTGACAGTGATGTGAGTACCTCACGAACTCTACCTTTCAGCTTTACTTTGATCAACAAAACCAATATGGTCACTGGCCACTTAATTGTTTAGTCACTTACTCAATTAAGTTGAAAACGTTTCTACACTCTTATCATCAAATTTAGCAATGCTTATGTATATTTGAAGAGATCCTCAACAGGACTTTGGCAACGATGAGGTTGTTCATCCTCTCCTCATTAAGCTGACCTCCTACTTTCACCTCCATCCTCTTACAGCGACTTTAGTAAGTGCCAATTTCTGAACTTTAATCACCTGCCATTGTATTCTAGCCATTTCCAAACACTCCATTGGCATTTGCACCAAATTTAGTGCCGAGCTATTGCTGTAATTACCTCTCCTTTTCTCACAGACAAATGCAAATCCAAAGAAAGACAATCAGGAATCATTTGCTAAAGCTTACAACCTTCCTGGTCTCCAGTATCTTGTGACTGCCCGAGGGAGAGCAAACGAGAGAAAAACTGAACTGGGGGAACTGGCCATTCTCCAGCCATTGTTAAACTAAGCTCAAGAGATTAAATTAAGCTCTTCTTAGACCGCTCAGCACCTCTGTCTTTAGAAACTCTCCTTAAAAAAAGGACAAACTCACCTTGTTAAAGTAAAGCATCATCACAAATGTAATTCCTGCTTTAAACAGATCTTTCCAGGGAGCAATAGAGACTTTTGATTCCTGATTGAATACTGAATTAAAGGTTGTGTGGAATAGGGTTGATCAACTGAATGACCTGCATATGTTCCTATATTTGCACTTGTATCACATAGCTCTTAAATTTGTGTGAAGGAAAACAATTACTAAATAAGGACTCTCCTTTTTCAGATTGACAAAAGGATATTCTTTTCTCCTGAGGACAGTGCTGACTGTAAAATTCTCATTCCAGGAAGCAGGACTGTCTAGCTTATGGAAAGTATTTGAGTTTGAGCTTCACAGGATGGACAAAGGAGCCAATGTTATTTAGAACAGTGGGATGTTCAACCACAATCAGATCAGCAATGATCTCTCAATAGTACAGCAGGTTCGAGGGACACAATAGCCAATTGCTGCTCTTAACGTGTGTAGCTTTCTTAGACAGTCCTTCGAGGCTGCTATTGTGCCCGAGGAAGACGATTCAACCACCCAGAATTGTTACCCTCGAATAGAAGATTCATCTTCTCTAAAATGCTAAGCAGAGTCAGGATTACGTAATTGAGCACAGAATGAGCCCTTTAAAGCTTCAATACTAAGGTAGTAAAAAGTCGGGATAAATGTGTAAGTGTAAGGTTTGAAAAGCATTAATTGTTGGAGAGCCAAAGATATCAGTGTACCTGAATGATTTGGATGATGGTAGTGAATTTATAGGTGTTCAATTAACTCATGCATCAAGATGGTCATTCAATAATTTGTCAAGTGAAGTATGAGACTCTCCAGCGGGACATAGGCAGGGGAAGTGAGTGAACAAGCATTCGTCAGAAACAGTAGCACTGCATATGTTATGGGAACTAGCATATTATGGCACAAAGGATAAAACAACAGGAAAAGATTGAAATGGAGAAACATCCCAGAACTTGGTGATCCAGAGAGATTTGTCTGTCCTCGTTCATGAATCTCAAAAGACGTTATCATGCAGATAGAGGAAGTGCCAGAAGATAATGAAACGATGCTTTGTTTCTGCAAAAGCTTTGAACTTTCAAACAGTCGTTTTCTTCGTGCATTGTAGTTTGATCTCCGTAACTGTAGTAATTCCCAGGGATATCGACCTTCACTCATTCCTGGAATGAAGAGTTTATGATATCAAAGTTTAGTTGGTGAGATCTGAGAATGAGCGGTGATTTTATTGAATCATATAAGACCTTCAGCAGTGTGTTTTGTGTGTATATCCAATGGATACTTCTGCTTGTGAAGGAAACTCAATGTTGGGGAAATAGTCATTGAATAAAATCTTTTCATTTTAACATATTATAAAAATATGAATCATAAAAATAAAATCTCTTGACCGACATAATAATAAGTAGCACTGCTAAAGATGGCAGATGTTTCAGTCTGGAAACATTCAGAGAGAGTTCATGACATTCAGTCTGGGGTTGGGGTAAAACTATTGCATGTTGGAACTCAGAGAAGGAGAGAATTTATGCTGCCTGTGAAGCATGAGCTCACAACCCTCTGTCTCTCTATACAGCAGCATGGAGAAGCTGAGAAACCCAACGTCATCTTTCCCACTTGTGGTGAATTTCTGTGGGGTATGCGTTGTAAAAAAAACCCGGCAGCTGAAGCAAAGGTCATTCAGCCAAATACAACTGGTCAAGGACTGGAGTCCAGCACCAGCAGCCTGTGTGAGCAGAACCGCATCGCAACACTATCTAGTATTATCTGTTATTTCTTCTTGGTCATGAGTTTAACTATCATTTGTTCGAAGTGTTTCAAAGTAAAAAAAGTGTGGCACTGGAAGAGCACAGCAAGTCAGGCAGTATTCGAGGAGCAGCAGAGTCGAAATTTCGGTCAGAAGCCCTTCATCAGGCATTCATGATGAGGAGCTTATGCCTGAAGCGTTGATCCTCCTGATCCTGGGATGCTGCCTGACCTGCTGTGTTTTTCCAGCGCCACACTTTTTGACTCTGATCTCCAGCATCTGCAGTCCTCACTTATTCCTCCAAAGTGTTTCAAAGATAACACTCTGAAGAGCTTTACATTTCCTCATTGTAGCTTTGTTTGGGGAGTTTTAGCTTGAAAATAACGACAATGTTTTTACTTAATATGTAAACTTGGCAAACTTGTTAACGCTGAACTAGATAAAGTCTGAGACCTGTATTTATTTTTAATGTTACCAACGCAGTTATATTTTAAATGTAGTGATTGGTGGAGATATGTGACAAAAAGTGAAACAGGGATCCCTCTGAATTCAAACATGGAATCATCAAGACTGGGTGGAAAAATCCAGCATTAATCAGTTTAAAAGTGCTCCCCTATCCAATACGATTATATTATCAATACCAAAAGCATATTCCCACGTTCTTTCCTTTTTAATTGATTACCATGAAGATCTATTTAAAAACAAACTGCTTCATGCTTTAATGTGTACAGTGCCTTGGCTTTTCTCATCTCACCCATAAATACTTTTCCCATCTGACCCAACATTAAAACATGTTTTAGACTCCCCAAACATTAAAAACATCCCGTTTGCACGTAATCTCTACAGTCATAGATTCAAATGATTATAGAATCCCATCAGCACAAAGACAGACCCTTTTGTGCAAACTGGTCTAAGCCGACCAAACCATCCATCTACGCTAACCTCATTTCACTGCACATGGACCATATCCTCCTCAACATTTCTTATTCAAGTATTAATTCAAATACCTTTCAATAGCTGTTAATATCCCTGCCCCAACCACGACCACTGGCAACTCAATACAAAATCGTACCATCGTATGAGTAAAGAGTTGCCCTGCAGGTTCCCTCTTATTCTTTCCCCTCGAACATTAAACTGATGCCCTCGAGTCCTCGTTTCCCCGAGTGTGGGAAAAGACTGAGTGCATTCACTCTATCCGTGCCTCTTTTGAACGTACAAAACTTCTATAAGAGCCCCTCTTAGTCTCCTCGGCAGTAAAGAGAAAAGTATTCGCTTGTCCAATCTTTCCCTGTAGCTCAGACCGTTGGAAAATTGGCAACATTCTTGTAAATTTCTTCTGCACGCTTTCCAGTTGAATAACATCCTACCTATAGTTAGGTGACCAAAACTGAAAACAATACTCAAAGTGCAGTCTAATTAACGTACTACACATCTGCAACATAATTTCCCAACTTCTGTACTTAATGCCCTGAATCATGAAGGCCAGTGTGTCAAAAGCCTTCTTCACTACCCTGTCTAATTGTTACTCCACTTTCAGAGAAGAGTGCACCTGAACCCCCACTACGGTCCTTAACGTCCTATCATTCACCATGAAATTCCTATCTTGATTTGACTTTCCAATATGCAAGAACTCACACTTATCTGGATTAAACTCCACTTGCCGTTTCTTGGCCCACTTCTCCAGCTAATCAAGTTCCTACTGCAATTTCTCATAACCTTCCTCACTGTGCATGTTACCAACTATTTTAATGTCATCTGCAAACTTACCAACCATGTGTTGTGCACTCTCATCCAAATCATTGATATTGGTAGCAAACAGCAATGGGCCCAGCACCGACCCCTGAGGCACTCCACTAGTCACAGTCCTGAAGTATAAATGCATCCTTCTACTGTTACCATCTGCTCATCACCATCAAGCTAATTGGGTATCCGATTTGCCATATTGCCCTGGATTCCATGAGATTTAACCTTCAAGGCGAACCTTATCAAAGGGCTTTCGGAAATCACGTCTACCACTTTGCCCTCATCAACATTCTTGGTTACTTCATCAAAGAACTCTCATAAATCTGTAAGGCTGATCTCCCACGTACAAAGCCATGCTGATTACTCTGAAACAAACCCTGTCTCTCCAAATGCATTTATGCCTTATCTCTCAGAATCTTCTCAGAAAACGAACCCACCACAAACTTCAAGCTTATTGTTCTGTAGTTCCCAGACTTTTCTCTGTAGTCTTTCTTGAATATTGTCACAACGTTCGCTACTCTCCAATCTTTCGGGATCTCACCTGTAGCTAACAGTTTTGCAAATATATCTAGCCAAAGTTCTGCAATTTCTATTCGAGCCCCTTGCAGTGTTCTTGGATATATCTCGTCAGGACTAAGACATGTATCCAAATTCATGCACTCTAATACATCCCATATCTATTCTAATGTAATATAGAATGTCTAGGAGAAAGTGAGGTCTGCAGATGCTGGAGATCAGAGCTGAAAACGTGTAGCTGGAAAAGCGCAGCAGATTAGGCAGCATCCAAGGAGCAGGAGAATCGACGTTTTGGGCATGAGCGCTTCTTCCGGAAGAAGGGTTCATGCCCGAAACATCGATTCTCCTGCTCCTTGGATATTGCCTGACCTGATACACTTTTCCAGCAACACATTTTCAGCTAATATAGAATGTCCCCAAGTTATCACCAATACCTTCCCCAAGTTCCAAGGTATTCAAATGTTTCTCCACAGTAAACACAAAGGAGAAATAGTCACTGACAACCTTACCCTGGTTCGGCACTGACATTTCCTCTTTGGTCCTTAAGGTAACCCAATTCTCACTCTAGTTATTCTTTTTTTCTTTAATATACTTAAAGAACCTCTTTGGCTTCACCCTAACCTTCTCAGCCAAGACTATCTTGTTCCCCCTATTCGCCCTCCTGATTTCTTTTTTTCAGTAAACTCCTGCATCCCTTGTAGATCTTCAGGGTTTCCTTTATTCCCAGCTGCCTATACCTGAATGATGCATCCCTCCTTTTTGTGGTCAAGGTCTCAATATCGCTTGTCATCCTGGGTTATTTTTTCCTGCCAACGTTGCCGTTTATCCTCACAGGAACATATAGACCTTGAACTCTAACTATCACACTTATAAAAGACCTCCCACTTGTCAGAGATCAGTTTACCTGTAAACAAACTACTCCCATCAACCCCGCAAGATCGCGTCTAGTTCCATTAAAATTTGTCTTAGCCCACTTTATAAGTGAACCTATGGACCAGTATTATCACTCTCCTAAACTGTTATGAAATTAACACAACCATGTTCACTGGTTCAAAAGTGCTCCCCACTGTCACCTCAGTCACCTCAGTCACCTATCCTGCCCTATTTCACAAACATAGTTCGTGTTTTCCCCTTTGTGTGCAGGACCCCTTATTAAATGCTTGAGGAAACATTCCTGAATGCATTGAGCAAATTCCACTCCATCTAATCCTCAACGCTCTGGCAGTCCCATTCTATGTTAGAAACATTTCAATCTCCTATGATTGCTTCTCTATTGTTCCTGCAAATCTGCCCAGTTTCCCTGCACAGTTGTTCCACTAATTCCCATTGACTATTTAGGGCCAATAGTACAACCTCATTAACGTTACCAACCCCTTCTTATTTCTTAGCTCCACCCGGTAAGCTTCATTGGATGAATCTTCAGTTACTTCATCTCTGATTACTACTGTAAAATATTATCAATTTCCCAAAATATTTTCCACGTGCTAATATAACTTTGATATTAAAACTTAACAGTTTCCTGCACTGACGTTAGGCTGACTGTTCTGTCCATCACTGATTTACTTGCCTCTCTCTGTCATGTTAAACAGTAAAATTACATTTCCCACCATCCAATCTGCGGGAACTTCTCCAGAGTCAATGGAATGATGGAAGAAGGCAACAATTGACCATGTATTTCCAGGTATCTGTTGACTTAAACAACCAGGAATGCAGTCCTAACATGTTAAGCAGTTTGTGCTAAGCCAAAACCTTCATACCAAAAATCAGTCGAGTGAAGAAACCTAGTCATTTGCTATGCTCGGGAGTCAATCTTCTGTTTTTCATAGACAGCAACAACCAGATCGTCCCGTGACTTGTTTTTTGATTCTCTATTTAAAATACGTTAGCTTTTTGATTTTTGCTGTGAATGCGCTCACATTGTTTTACAACTTTTGCTCACTTACTGAATCTGTACATCATGTCTCATCTTCATTATGTTCTTAACATAGTTTGTTCTCTTGTGTATCAGCTTCTTCCTTGTGCAATGTAAGGGCATGTCATCCAGACTTTCAGCATCAATTTGGCTATTTTTCAAATATACGAATACTAACTTATCTTTTGACTAGGTGTTTCACAGCAGGCTGAAGAATAGGAAAAAACTCAAGTTGTCAGGGACAAGTTTTCAGCGTGGGTAAAGGATTAGCTGACTGGCAGTAGGCAGGGAGTAAGTATGAAGAGGTCTTTTTCATGGAAGGTAGTCGGTGATTAGGTGAGTTCTGCAGGAATCAGAGTTGAGACCATAACTATTCACGTTATACATGAACATTCTGGACAAAGTAACTGATGGGATTGTTGCTAAGTTTGCAAATGTCTAATAGGCAGGTAGCTGCGAAAGTACTTGGACAGATGAGGAGAATGGGTAAAAAATGGCAGGTAGAATAAAATGTGGGAACTTGTGAGGCAGCATCTTTGGTAGGAAGAATGGAAGGATAGACTGTTTTTAAAAAGGGGAGGGTCTTCTATAAAATAGAACACACAACATAGAATATAGAAAAGTACAGCACCAAGCAGGCTCTTGGGCCCACAATGTTATGCAGAAGATTAATCCTAATGTAAAATAAAATAACCGTAACTACGCACCCCTCAATTCACTGCTGTCCATGTGCATGTCCAGTATTCACTTAAATGTCCCTAATGGTTCTTCTTCCACCATCACTGCTGACAACACATTCCATGCATTCAGAACTCTCTGTGTAAAGAACCTACCACTGATGACCCCTCGTTACTCTTCTCCTAATATCTTAAAACAATGACCCCTCATGCCAGTCAATCCTGCTCTGGGGAAATGTCTCAGGCTATTGACTCTATCCATGCCTCTCCTTATCTGGTATACCTCGATTCAGATCTCCTCTCTTCCTTTTCTCTCCAGAGAGGGACGTTCGAGCTAATTCAACTTTTCTTCATAAGGCAAACCCTCCAGTCCAGGCAGCATCCTGGTAAACCTTCTTTGCATTCTCTCCAAAGCATCAGTAGCTTTTCTAAAGTAGGGCGACCAGAACAGGACACAATATTCCAAGCGTAGACTCCACGATGTGGAGTGGATATTCCAGGAGTGATGAAGCTGGTCAAACCACTCAGCTTTAAGCAAAACACAATGTTATCGAAATACTTCAGCTGAAACACGAAGAAAACAGAATTTAGAATAACTTCATTATTTGAAAACTCAAGCACCTCAGTAATGCAACTTAACCAATGAGCTGTTCCAATTCCCGTAACATCCCATAAACACACAATTTGGTGAAAGGTAAATGTAAACACAGAATCTTGCAGGCAGGAGAGATTTCTGAGATAAAATTCAGTCAGGGATCATCTACTGAAGTATGGAATCTGTTTCAGCTGCAGCAGCTTCTGAGCCTGCTATCGGCAGCTTCTCTGTTACAAATAAACCAAATCAGAAAAAATGCCTGAACCGGGAGAACTGGCCACTCCTCACCATTTTTCAACTGGGCTCTTTCTGAGACATTTTGACACCTCTGCCGTTACAACTTCCCATTTACAAAAAAAAACCCAAGGATAAAATAACCTTCTGAATGTGGCAGCATTATTACACTAATCTGAGAGTGTTTGAAAGAGAACAGTGTAGATGGAGCTTTAACTTGTATCAAAACCTTTCCATTACCTGTCCTGAAACTGTGTGATAGTGGTAGTGCAGAGTGAAAAAAGGCCCTCGGCCTATTAAGTCCACACCAACTCTCCAAAGCCTATCCCACCTAAACTCATTCCTCTGCAGTTACTCCGACTAACCCACAAATCCTTGAGAACTATAGGAAATTCAGCATGGCCAATTTTCCTAACCTGCACATCTTTGGATTATGTGAAGAAACCCACACAAACATGGGGAGAATGTGCAAAGTCCACACAGACAGTCGCCTGTAGCTGGAATCGGACCCTGGTGCTGTGAGGCAGCAGCGGTAACCACTGAGCCACTGTGCCACCCATGTTGCCCATTTCCTGGGTGTGTCTGATGGGGATACTGCAGGGTGATCTTTAATATTTAGCTAACTCCAGTCTATAACTAACCTTCAGTGTTCGATTGGGTTAGCACAGTGTGAATGTCAATCTGTATTAGATGTTGTGATTACGCTGTTCTGGTGGCTCCTGATGTAGATCAGTTTATGTGGTGTTTTACTTTTTATCTTATCCTGTGCTGCACCTGTCCTGGCACTGTTGGTGTGGGGTCGATATGAAGTCTGATTAATCAATTTCTAACTTCATGCTGGACGTGGCCTGGAAATTTGAAACATGCCGTTTTAGTGGGAACATTACCCTGTTTCTAACCCCATGCTGTACCTATCCTTCATTTCTTGATGGAGGCAATGTCACGGGTGGCTTAGAGCATATCAAACACAATGCTGAATATCGCTGAGGAATACGAAAGGGCTAACATAGGTGTACATTTATTCTGTGTGTAAACCCATACTATCCCTGTCCTTGACTGACGATGTATCAGTGCAGTGTGAGAGTTATTTCACACCTAACCGTTTTATTTACTGTCCCATTTATCTAGATGAGTGCAGCTTCATCTCTAATCCATTAACACTCGGTAGCAGCAATGTGTACTGTACACAAGATGTGCAGAAATTCACGCAGGATTCGAATACTACACCTTTCAAAATCAGGGACATCAGAAGGACAAGAGTAGCAGATAAATGGGAATACTAGCGCATTCATGTTCTGTCCAAACCACTCCTAGTTTAGCAATACATCACTGTTTATTTCGTGTTATTGTTTCGACATCTTCCCTCATTATGTCTCCCGAAACACACAGACGACAACAGTTCAAGAAAGCAATTCACCAACACCTTTTCAAGGGAAACGAGAGAATGGGCAATGAATACTGACGTAATCAGCAACAGAATGAAATAAAATTAAACATATTGTCCAAGCATGACCAATATTGGCTAGGGAGATGAGAGTTTGTGCACGCAGGTTGGTTGGGTCGAGTCAGTACCTTGCTTGCTGTGAACAGTTGATGCTGGGGTCGGGGTTTGCTATTTGAAACAATACGTCAGTATTTCAGAGTCAAGGCCTACATACCTAGCATCACGCAGACATTGACATTCACATACCAAATTACTGACTTGCGAGATAAAAGCAGCAAATATGTACTCGTATCGACTGTAGAACATTTGGATACAGTTAAATTATTGTCCCAAAATGTTAGTGTTTGTATATTAGCACAAATACTCATACAAGTAAAAATACTTGTACATTTTTAAAGTCCTTATGCTTAATCATTTGATCTTGGGCGCATGATTTGAAAGTTCCTTATTGTGATTTGTGCATTGTTTTAATGATATTCCAGTTATAAATTTGAACAAAACAAATGGGTGGGTTTGTACGAAGTGAGCAATCAAAGGCTTTACGACCTTCAGGAATAAAATTTTGCCGTCAGTGGTTAAGGCAATGCCGAAAACATTTACATAGAAATTTCCATTTGTTTCCAAACCCAGCCAGTTGTTCTGTTCAATTTTACGGTGAGAATATAATGAAAAGTGTGAACAAATCACAATGAGGTACTTTGAAATGCTCAGTCTGGTTACTGTTTGGATACTGACATTGTGGAGCTGATGTACACTCAATATCGTTTATGAGGGTTCAATATAAGACGCCATGTGCTGCAGGAGTCCATCACATTTATAATATCTTCAGGGGGATTGGGTTCAATGTGCAGAACTATAGAGCTTTGGTGACACACTCAAAGTCATCAGCAGAGATAAAATTGCACGACATGGTTGTTGGCAGGTCATTTATACAAGTGCTGAAATGTACGTGGACCAGCATGAAGCCCTATGATAGACCTTTGAACAGGCTGTCTCATGCACTCCCTTCTTGGTTTGGGCTGTTTTTGTTGTAAGGGATAGTGTGAATAACAGTCCAGCTCAAGTTTGGAAGCCCCCTGGACAAACTTGGCTGATGGTCGGTATTTTGCAGATTGCAGTGGTGAGGTGTGATAACGCTCTTTCTGAATTCAGGCTTTCTTTTAAAAAATGTCATGTGCAGGAAATGTGCTGACTGCATGATGGTAAAATCACTGATCTGAAAATGGTTAGTACAGTCACTGAGTTGTACAATAATTAGGTGTGTACGTTGGTAATTTAAGTTTTGTTCACTTCAATTCTTTGTAACGGAAAAGCAATGATGTTTGGTTTATTTTCAAATATGTAAGACATAAAGTGACAGTAACTCTCTATGATACAAAATGTAAAAGTGACCTGCCATATATTTCCAACAGACTAATCAAGCAACACTCAGATATTGTGTGTAGAGCAGGATTCTGTGAACAGGACTATGTCTCCAGCAACATCACCATCCTCTCTGTCCCACTGACAGGAAACAGCCAGGCAGAGGGGGACAAATATATACAATATTGGTATATAGTCAATATAGTGCTCAGCATTAATGCTGGATCCTGTTGGGGTTAGACTGCTCTGTGGCAAGTTATGAGGGAATCAATAGAAGGGAAACATATAATTGATTACATCGTCACCGATCTGCCTGCTGCAGATGCACCTCTCCATTTCATATATTGGTAAGAATGGTCACTCCACAGTCCTGAAAGGGAGGAGGGGCTATCTTAATTTTGTAGACCCTCCACCATTTTATGTAGCAATCTGTGCGCAGAATGGGACAGAATTTGAACAGATCGAGCAACTAACAACGAGGAGTCCATGAGGTGCAGTGGGCCATCAGCAGCAGCGCAACTCATGCAGTCTGCAACCTCACAGTCTGGCATACTTCCCACTGTATACTAACCATCACGGCCCGACATACTTCCCACTGTATAGTAACCATAACGGCTAAAAATGCCTCCGACTGTATAGTAAACATCAAGCCAGGGATCCCTTCCTGGGTCCGTGAAGAGTGCAGAAGGACATGCTGGGAGCAGCACCAGCCAAACCTAGAGATGAGTGGACAACCTAGAGAAAATCTGATTGCCTTCAACTACAAAGCAGGCCAACTTGCATGCTAAGAAGCGTAAGCAGCCAGTTATGGACAGAGCTCAGTGATACCAGAATCAATGGTATAGATGTATCTATAAGGTCCTGCCCCATTTAGTTATAAACGACAGTGGACAATGAATGAGACCATTGGAGGAGAGGGCTGCTCTCTCACAATGAAATCCCCAGTTATGCAAAACAGTAGCACATCAAGGAAAAAATAAAGCTGCTGTAACTGGAACAATCTTCAGCCAGAAGGGCTGACCAGATGATCCTTTTCAGCCTCCTTCAGAAGTCTCCAGCATCACATATCTCAATCTTCAGACAACTCAATTCACCCCACACAATGTCAACACATGGCTGGAGACACTGAAAACTGTGATTTAACACCAGTGATTGCCACATCTATAACCAATCTGATCCATTCCAGCAAGAACACTGAGACCTACCTAAAATATGATAAACTGCCCAAGTATGTCCTGTACATAAAACGCAGGGCCCTTGTATTCCAGCCAGTTGCTGACCCATCGGTGCAGGGTCTACCATGGAAATGTGAAGGAAGGTGTGAGCAATAATGGGATGCATCAGCAATAACCTGTGTCATTCAGTTAATGTCCCTTCAGGCTCACTCAGATCCGAGCCCATTGCACGCTCAGTTTAAAAGAGGAGAATTCCAAACGAGCAGTGAGTGTAATTACTGTTCAAATCAAGGCACCGTGTGACAGGGTGTGACAATAAGAGCCCGAGTATAATTATACTTACTCAAAATCTGGGGGAATTACTCTCCAGTTTGGAATTATCCCCAGCAACAATAATGCCTGTTGTCAGTGTGAGTAATTCCCCCCACAACATTAATGCCTGTTGTCGGTGTGAGTAATTATCATCTGCAACAATGATGCCTGTTGTCAATGTGAGTAATTCCCCCCACAACAATAATCTGGTTGTCAGTGTGAGTAATTATCACCAGCAACAATAAAATCTGTTGTCAGTGTAAGTAATTATCACCAGCAACAATAATGCCTGTTTTCAGTGTGAGTAATTCACCCACAAATATAATGCCTGTTGTTAGTGTGAGTAATGAACCCCAACAACAATAATGTCTGCTGTCAGTGTGAGTAATTATCCCCAGCAACAATCTTGCCTCTTGTCAGTGTGAGTAATTATCCCCAACAACAATAATGCCTGTTGTCAGTGTGAGTAATTATCCCTAGCAACAATAGTGTCTGTGGTCAGTGTGAGTAATTATCCCCAACAACAAGTATTCCTCTGTCCCTGTGAGTAATTATCTCCAACAATAATATCTGTTGTCAGTGTGAGTAATTATCCCCAGCAAACATAATGCCTGCTGTCAGTGTGAGTACTTATCCCCAGCAACAATAATGCCTGGTGTCAGTGTGAGTAAATATTCTCAGCAACAATAATGCCTGTTGTCAGTGTGAGTAACTGGAACTCCAGGTGAGCTCTGCAGCAATTCCTCAGGAAAGAGAATGTCCGAGGCTCAACCATTTCCAGCTGCTGCAATGACCCTCTCTCCATCATAAGGTCAGACGGGGCAATGTTCACTGATTATACGATTCCTGAAAAAGGCCATGCTGAAATGTAACAAGACCTGGAAATTATTCAGGTTTAGTATGACAAACGGCAACTAATAATCACGCCACGTAAATATTAGACAAAAAGTAACAATAAAGATTCAAACCATTTTGACCTTCCATAACATTCCCATCACTGAGTCCCCAACACGATGTTTATTAGTATCCTGGGTGCTATCATTGCCCAGAATGTGCCCTGGACTGGCCCCATAAATAATACTGCCTTTAAGAGCAAGTCAGGTGCGAGGAAATCTGCAGTGAGCAACTAACCTGCTGATTCCTCAAAGGCTGTGATGAATAACATCCCAGGAATAACACAGGACATAACCAACCCTTTTAATTACTATCACTTCCATGACCATTCATCCACTCCATCACTGATGCTCAATAGTAGCGTTGTATACCATTTACAAGGTTCACTGCACCAAGCTTTATTGGAGAGCAACTTTGAAACCCACTTTAATCTAGAAGAACTCAGGCATCGGGTTCTTTGGAAAATCAGCTAACTGCAAGCTCACTCCTTCATACGGTCAGATGTAATGATATTTGCTCATGAGTTTATAATTCCTTACTCCTCAGATCACGAAATCAGTCTGAATGCTGCAAGACTTAGACAACAGCCAGGCCTGGGCTGACAAGTGGCAAATAACATTCGAGCCACACAAATGTCACACAATAACCATTATAAACCATCCCACCATCGCTATTCAACATTCAATGGCAGTACCATTGCTGAATCCATTGGCACTAACATTCTCAGGTTTATCCAAGACTGTACAGCTGCTATAGTTAGAGCATCAGATCAGAAGTTAGGAAGCCTGCAGCGAGTAACTTATTCTCCTGTCTTGCCAAAGTCTGTCCAAAATCTCCAAGGTTCAAGTCAGGATTTGATGGAACAATCTCCACTTGTCTGATGAGTGCAGCTCCAACAGTACTCAGACAGGTTGACACGATTAAAGAATAAGCAGCCCACTTGATTGGTCCCCATCCACAATGACATCCTCCCTCCCCCACCGACACTCAGCAACAGGTGTGAGTACCATCGCCCTCCTTAGACAGTACCATCCACACTCATTACCACTGCCACCAGGAAGGAAAAGGGCAACAGTGATCATAATTCATTTGATTTTAACTTAAGTATTGGAACGGACAAAGCAAGACTAAGTGTTGGAGTTTTCGTGTAACTCGGTCTAACTTTATTAAACTGAGAAGGGATTTCTTCAAGTGAACAGGAAACAATAATGAGAAGATAAATCAGAAACAAAGCAGTGGCAGGTATTCTGAGGGGAGGTTAAAGTGGTTCCCAGGAAATGTGATCTCACAGAGTAAAATAGAGTCAGACTGCTAAATCCAGAGCTCTCTTGAAATCTAGGAACACACAGACAGAACAGGAAAGCTTACATAAGACAGTGGGAACTCAATACCCCAGAAAGCTGAGAGGAGTGCGGAATGTGGAGGGGTGAGGTCCAAAGTGAAATTAGGAAGCAAACAGTGTGTGTGAAATTATGCTGGCAAGACATATCAAACAATCTTTAGCAGATTTCTTTTCAAAACAGAGAAGGAAAAGTAAAATAACGTCTATCAAAGGCAAACAATGGAAACCACATGTAGTTGTGGATGGTTTGTATATTGTTCTGAGTTTCAATTAAAGTTAAAACTGACCTCTTTTCCTGACCAAATTAGAGTTCCAGTCAAACCTTCCCAGCCTCATTCTTGCCCCATTGAAGGTTACTCTCAGTCAACTAATGATTCTCACTCTCAATTATTTTTATCATTCTCTACCATTTTCCTGAACATTACTATAAAACGATCGCTGCACCCCAAAACGTTCCCCTACTGACACTGGATCCCACGTCTTTCCCAAGGATCAGGTCCAACAGTACATGCTGTCTTGGGCTGGACACATACTCCTGAAGTGAGCTGGTTCTCCATGTAATCCAGGAACATTCGCCCCTCATGACTCTTCACAACCAGTAACCCAGTCAATATCTGGAAATATTAAGTTTCTCAATATTAGTAGTCTGTAGTATTGTCATCGCTCTCAAATGCCCTTGCATATTTATTCTCTCCATCCTTTCCAATGGTTTCTGAACGACAGACTGTACCTCACAGTTTACTTGTATACTTTTTGTTCTGTATTTATCTCCAGTCAAATTCATTCTGTCCTTGGACAGATCCTCTTTCTCTTGGACTCTTTAACTAACGCTAATCTAAACCCATACTTCTACCTTCAACCATTCCCTTCCCTTCTGTCATTTTGGAATGCTTCATACCCAGCAATATTTAACACCAAGTCCTGCCATTCCTTGAGCCAGCTCTGGGTGATCAACACATCAGATTACCACACAGCAATCTGCATCTGGAACTCATCACACTCCGAGTCTTCATGTCCATGCAGAGTACCTCAGATTAAGGCTTTCTTTCTTACTCCATCTTCCACTGATAAAATTGTTGTTGTAAATTTGTACCAACTGCAGCTCCCATTATTTTGACAATCCTGGTACTCTCCTCTACTATTCCTTTTTGGATCCTAAGCACACGCCAAGTTATTTTCAATCCCTCCCAAACCCCGTAAGAAATTCAGTCCCAGCTCTGTCACGTTAGCCCATCCAGCTTATACAGTTACTGCCTTCCCCAGAACCAGTCCCAATGTCCCAGGAATCTGAAGCCTTTCCTGCTGCACCATCATTCCAGACACACTTACATCTACCTAAAACTCCGAGTCTTGTTCTCACTTGCGCACAGCACTGGCAGTAACCCAGGGATTGCTACATTGGAGTTCCTGCTTGCTAACCATCCACCTTGCTCCCTAAATTCTGATTCCCAGACCACTTCACCCTTCCTACCCAGGTCATTACGACCAAAACGGACATGACCTTTGACTGCTCACTGTACCACAGATGAATGTCCTGCAGACACAGTGACATTCTTAACCCCACTATCCTGTAATTACAGACACGCCGACACCTTCTTCAATTTCCTGACATCCCTGTGATTGTTGCTCCTCCTTCCTTCTCCCTCCCCTCCTGTACAGTAAGGCTGCTTGTGGTGCCACAGACATGGCTCTGACTGCCCTCCCCTGAGCAGTCAGCACCTTCATCAGCTACACAAAGAGAGGATGTTTGCGGTGCTGGGAGAAATGTCGGGAGTGGAGGAGCAAACAGAGATATGGAGTGCTGTTGCGGCTGGAAAAGTGTCTGGAGGTGTTTATATAGATAGGGAGGTCGGTAGGGATCGGAGATAGTTACTGAGGTTGTGTGGTGGTATAGGCTAGGTGGCAGGAATGTGATCTGCCTGGAGAAGGTTATAGTCATATCAAGTTCTCTTGGGACTTTAGGAAGGTACACAGGTAGGTATTTTGGTCTAGCCTGGAGGATTTTACAGAGATGGGGTGGACTGTAAGTGTTGTGCGAAACTACAGAATTAGGGATCATTGTACTGAGTGCACGATGAGATTATTGAGATTTGGCATGTTGAGACTGGACCAATTTACAAATAGGGAGAGATGTCAACACTGGAGTAGGTTTCAAATATACAGCAGGATTATGGGAGGAGTGGAGGATACAGTAATATGAAATTTTCTGGAATTACAAGCATTAAAAATTCTGGCGTAGATGAGTTGGGCCGAAAGGTATGTTTCCTTGCTGTATGACACTACCACATGACAAGAGACAGTGTGAGAGAGGAGAGAACAGAAAGATCTCAATTTCAATACAAAATCCTTGAGCGAGGCCTGCTTCCCCTCTGTTGTCCTGATGCTCACTATGACATCACAGGCATGGATGAATAAATGTGAACTCCCGATGCTGTTTCAGGAAGGCTCAGTACAGTCGATCTGAAAGTCATCCTCTCACAAGAGGGTGGAAATTGAGCCTGGGACCATCATGCTCTGTGTTCACTCTTCAACACAGTACCTATGTCATTTTATCTGAACCAAAGTTCCATCCCTTAAATGTTCTCTGCTCTGTTCACTGTGAGTGATCCTACCTCGCAGCAGGATTTATTGAAGGTTCCAGATCTTACTCTCCATCGCTCTGGCTGACCAACCGTCTTCAATAGTGATAGACGAGACAGGAGTTGGGAATTCTGCTGAGTCAGGAATATCCTGAGTACCTACATGAGGCAGAGAAATAGACAGAATGGTAAATCAGACTGATGTAGTGAGGGTAACACATGGAGAATGACACTGAGTCCCACAGAGATCTGGAATATCCCAGTCTCCATCCCTGGCCTGTGCTGCTGCTTCTCTCTGGAGTGGAGAATTCTCTTGGCTCAGGATCTGGAGTAGCTGCAAAAGGTGCAGTCACCAGCAGCAATTAGACCATCACAGTGACAGATACCACATGGAGAGATACTGAGTGATAGCACCAGAGTGCAGGAAGGTATCATGATCAAACCACGGTCAAGATGAAGGGGTTTGATTCATGCTGCAATGGGATCAATACTCAGGGATGAGTGAGCTATCAGTGGGCCCGGCGATGGCCTAGTGTTACTCTCACTAGCCTGTTCATCCAGAATTTAATGGTGGTGTCAGGGATACCCATCTGACTGCTTAATATCGTATAAATAAGGACATCTGTCATAAGCAGACGGTCTGGCCTACATATGAATCCAGACCTAGAGCAATGGGATTGGCTCTCAACTGCCCTCTGAAATGGTCTGGCAAGCCACTCAGCTCTCGGACAACTGGAAGTGGGCATGAAATGCTGACCAGCCAGAGACAGCAAAATCCTACGAGTGCATTAAAAACAACACTGCTGAAACCAGTGTCCTGGTTAATCATGTCGGTAGGTTTATGGACAGGGCTTTAAACTGGCAGAGAGGATGCAAGAACAGGGTTCAGGTGAAATGAGCTTTCCAAATTCAAAGAGAAAATGTGAAGCCTTGGAACAGTATGGGAACGTGGTTGAAGACAAGCAGAAAGGAACAGGAAGGGACAGAGTTTAACTAAAACTGTACATCAGCAAATCGGTTTGTGACAGGACATTATGGGATAGAGTAAATAATAATGTTTTTATTTGGAATTGCCAAAATATCTGCAATAAGGTAATAGACTTGTGACATAGAGATAAATGACATTTGGTCAGCAGAGAAACGTGATTACAGGGTGAACAAAGGTGGAGCATAAATATTCAACGGTAAACAACCTTACAGGATCTCAGGCAGAATGGAAAAGCAAGATGGGAACCCTGACAGTAATGGCAACAAAGGCATTACAGAGAAAGCATTTGGCATCAGATTATGCAGCTGAATCATCCTGAATGCAAATTCTGGGTGCTACTACGTGACAACAAAATAGGCAGGATAACAGTTTTTACACTCCCGACAGTATTGCTCATCCCTGATTTAAACAGTAATTCATTTGAATTTGTAACAAAGGTGGTGGGATAATTTTGGGAGACGTCAACCTTTGCATAATCTGGGTCAGACACATTGGTAAGAGTGATATTATCCGAGATCCTCCTTGAATGTTTTGGTCAGAGTTTCTTTGACTAACACATTGTGCAACTGGCTAGGGATGTAACTATCTCAGATCAACAGTTGGTTGATGAAATTGAGTGAAGGAAAATATCACATCGAGATTCTCCAAGAAATTATCCTGGAATTCAAAGAGACTATGACAATTTAAAGTGACCATAAAGCACATCCGAACATCAGTAACAAAGCCAATTACATGATTTGAGAGAGAACTGACCAAGGTAAACAGGGGAAACAGACTGAAATGCCAGGCTGTAAATGAACAGTGGAAAACATTTAGAGCCAGAGTGTCCTAGAGACGTACAGCACAGAAATAGACCCTTCAGTCCAACTCGTCCACGCCGACCAGCTCTCCTTTCCTAATCTTGTCCCATCTGCCAGCACTTGGCACAAATCCCACTAAATCCTTTTTATTAATATACCAATCCAGATGCCTTTTGAATGCTGCAATTGTACCAGCCTCCACCACTTCCTCTGGCAGTGCATTCCATACATACACCACAGTGCGTGAAAACGTTGCCCTTAGGTCCTTTTAAAATCTTTCATCTCTCATCCTAAACCTATGCCCTCTAGCTTTGGTCTCCACCACCTCAGGGAAAAGACCTTATCTGTTTATCCTGTCCATGCCGCTTATGATTTTATAAACCTCAAGAATGTCACACCTTAGCCTCTGACGCTCCAGGGAAAACAGTCCCAGTCGTTTCAGCCTCTCCCTATAGATCATATCCTCCAACCCTGGCAACATCCTTGCAGATCTTTTCTGAACACTTTCAAGTTTCACAACATCTTTCCGATAGGAGGGAGAACAGAATTGCACGCAACATTCCAACAGTGACCTAACGAATGACCTATACAGCTGCAAATGACCTCCAAACTCTGATACTCAATGATCTGACCAACAAAGGAAAGCATACCTAACACCGTCTTCACTCTCCTATCTACCTGTGACTCCACATTCAAGGAGCAATGAACCTACACTCCAAGGTTTCTTTGTTCAGCAACACTCCCTCTAACTTTGCCATTAAGTGTATAAATCCTGCTAAGATGTGCTTTCACAAAATGCAGCACCTCGCATTTAGCTGAATTAAGCTCCATTCGTCACTCCTCAGCCCATTCGCCCATCTGATCAATATCCCATTGTACTCTGAGGTAACCTTATTCACTGTCCACTATATCTCAAATTTTGGTGTCATCTGCAAACGTATTAAAGGTACCTCCTACGTTCATTTATATAATGATGAAAAGTAGTGGACCCAGCACCGAACTTTGTGGCACACCATCGGCCTCCAGTGTGAAAAATAACCCTCCTCAACCAACTTGTGTCTTCTACCTTTGAGCCAGTTCTGTATCCAAACGACTAGGTCGCCCTGAATTCCATGAGATCTAACCTTGCTAACCGATCTTCCATGAGGAACCTTTTCAACACCTCACTGAAGTCCATGTAGATCACATCTAATGATCTGTCCTCATCAATCCTTTTTGTTACTTATTCAAAAAATGCAATCAATTTCTTGAGGCATGATTTCCCACACACAATGCCATGCTGTCTATCCCTAGTCACTCATTGCCTTTCTAAATACATGTAATTCCTATCTCGCAGGATTTCCTTCAACAATTTACCCACTACTGATGTCAGGCTCACAGGTCTATAGTTCCCTAGCTTTCCCTGACCACCTTTCTTAAATGGTTAGCCAACCTCCAAACTTCCAGCACTTCACCTGTGATGATCAGTGATACAAATTTCTCAGCAAGAGCCCCATCGATCAGTTCCCTATCTTCTCACATAGTTCCAATGTACACCTGATCAGATCCTGGGGATTTATCTGCTTTTATGCTTTTCAAGAATTCCAGCACCTCCTCCTCTTTAATATGGACGTTTTTCAAGATGTCACTGTCTATTTCCCCACATTCTATATCTTCCATTTCCTTCGGGACTGTAAACACTGATGTAAAACAGTCGTTTAGTATTGCCCCTACTCCTGCGGCTGCACACAAAGGCTGCCCTGCTAATCTTTGAGGGGCCCTATTTTCTCCCTAGTTACCCTCTTGTCCTTTATGTATTTATAAAAACCCATTGGATTCTTCTTAACCCTATTTGCCAAAGCTATCTCATGTACCCTTTTTATCCTCCTGATTTCTTTTTAAGTATACTCCTCCTTGCTTTATAGTCTGAGAATTCACTTGACTTGTCGTGTCTATACCTGACAAATGCTTCCTTCTCTTTCTTAATCAAAACCTTTGTTCTCTAGTCATCCAGAATTCCCAACACCCATCAGCATTTCCTTCCATCCTAACTGGAATATTATATACTGTCTCTGAAAATCCGTTATCTCATTTTTGCAGACTTCCCATCTTCCAATGATAAAGATTTCATTCCCTCAAAATGCAAACTCCCCAATTTCTGCATCTCACAAAACTGTCTCTTGAAAATAATGAAAAAATAGAGAACATTCTAAACGAAGGCTTCGATGTGGTGAGCTTTGATCAGTCCTGTAGATCTGGAGATCACCACCTGCACGGTGAGTGCTTTCTCCCAGAGCAGCACCAGGACACTGTCAGGCACACAGACAGAATGGGCAAATACATTCCCATCAGAACTCACATCTCCCAGCCTGGAAATCTGAAATTGTGCACGGATAGTCTGGTAAACATCTCCAAAATTATTTAATAAGATCGGCCTAATCATCAAATCAAAAACAAATCAACCACTCACACTAAAACATCCTTCATGTCCCACACCCATTCTCAATCCCATCCTGCAGGTTATATGAATCCCACTACCTCTAACCTCCTGAAGGATCTTCATGCCCTCCTACATTTGTACCATCCTCCATTTACTGCAGCCCTTCCTACCTCCGTAACATGGCCCAGACTCGACAACTCTTCCTTCCTATGCAATATTCCCCAGAAGGGCACTGGAGTATGGTGGTGTTTACAGAGTTAGGGAGAGATATCAGGACAGGAGGATTTTGCATTTATTAGTAATATTGAAGTGACTAAAATTGGCTTCGGTAATTTTCAGTACTAACGCCAATAAAGGAGGTTACAGAGCTAAAGAGGATTGTAGGGACTGGAAGACGTTTCGCAGTTTATGAATTTTGTGGGGACTGGGGGAAGGTACCAAAATAGGGAGGGTTTAAGATTGAAGGATTCTGCTGAAAACGTCTACTGAGTTAACGGCAGGATTCTTGATAGTGTGGAGTAACACAAGAATCTTGCGGTCCACGTTCATAGATCCTTCAAAGATGTCAGCCAAGTTGATAAGGTTGGAAGAAGGCGTGTAACGTGTTAGCTTTCCTTAGCAGGGGGATTGACTTGACGACCATTGAGGTTGTGCTGCAGCTCCACACAGCCCTGGTTAGTCCACTCTTGGAATATTGTGTTATGTACTGGTCACCTCGTTATAGGAAAAATGTGGAGCGGGTGCAGAAACGATTTATCAGGATGATTTCTGGATTTGAGGACAGGTCTAATGAAGAAATGTTGGGGAAGCCAGGGCTTCTATCAATGGAATTGAAAAGGATGAGACCTGACTTGATAGATGTGTACGAGCTGATGAGAGGCATACATAGAGTGGGTGGCCCGAGAATGTTCCTTTTGTGAAAATGGCTATAATGGTGGGGCATAATTTTAAGGCACTTGGAGGAAGGTTTATGGGAGATGTCAGAGGTAGGTACGTTACACTGAGAGTGGTGGGTGTGTGGAATGCACCACCAGCGTTGGTGGTAGAGAGAGTTACATTAGGGACATTTAATTAATTTTTGGAAACGCAGATGGATTATAGTAAAATGAATTTCTCAAAATGGAGACCTGTGACCTGTGGTGTTCCACGAGGTTCCGTGCTGGGTCCCCTGTTGTTTGTGATATACATAAATGATTTGGAGGAAGGTATCAATTGCCTGATTAGCAAGTTTGCAGATGACACGAAGATTGGTGGAGCAGTAGATAGTGATGGGGACAGTCAGAGAATACAGCAGTGTATAGATCGATTGGAGAGATGGGCAGAGAAATGGCAGATGGGGAGTTCACTCCAGGCAAATGCGAGGTGATGCATTTCAGAATATTCAATTCAATAGCAAGCTAAATGGAAAAGTGCTGGGGAAAATTGACGTACATAGAGATCTGGGTTTTCAGGTCCATTGTTCCTTGACGGGGGCAACGCAGGTCAGTAAAGTGATTAAGGTGGCATACAGTATGCTTTCCTTCATTGGACGGGCTATAGAGTAAAAGAGTTGGCAGGTCATGTTACAGTTGTATTTGATTTTGGTTCGGCCACATTTGGAATGATACATACAGTTCTGATCACCACATTACCAAAAGGATGTAGATGCTTTGTAGAGGGTGAAGAGGAAGTTCACCCAGACGTTGTCTGGTATGGAAGGGACCAGCTATAAAGAGAGGTTGAATAGATTCGGATTAATTTTATTAGAAAGACAAAGGTTGACTGAGGACCTGATTGATGTCTACAAATTCATGAGATGTATAGACAGGGTGGATAGCAAGAAGCGTTTTTTTTCCCAGAGTGTGGAACGCAGTTACTGGGGTCACAAACTCAAAGTGAGAGGGGAAAGGTTTAGGGCAGATAACCTTGGAACGGTCTTTATGCTGAGGGTGGTAGGGGCCTGGAACATGTGGCCAGCGGAGGTGGTAGAGGCAGGAACAATGAAGTCCTTTAAGATTCATGAATAGGCAGGGAGCAAAAGGATACACATCCTTAGAAAATAGGCAGTAGGTTTAGGCAGAGGATCTGGATCGGCACAGGTGTGGAGGGCCAAAGGGCCTGTTCTTGTGCTGGGATTTTCTTTGTTGTTTCCTCCTTTGAATTGCCTGCAAGTTGGTTTGATATTAGAGTATGATAAAATTTCAGCACATTATCAAGGGCCGAAGGGCCTGAGCTGTGCTGTACTGTTCTATGTTCTAAATAGGGAGGGTCACAATGGCAGGAAGGTGTTTCAGGAGGCTTGAGAGGATGAGATCTGAATGGTAGACACAACTGGGAAGGTTTGCTCGGAGTGCCAGAGGTAACAGAAACACCAATGACCTGATCTGGAGCAGATGACGCAGACTGGGAGGGTGGTGGGGACTGGAGGTGTTTCACAGGGAGGGAGGACAATAGAGCCACGGTGTGTTCCAGAAATGTGGAGAGATGTAGGGCCTACAGGAGTTCATGGAGATGGCGAGGTTGAGAGGGATGGAACAGTATACACAGATAAGAATGTTGGTAGGATGGAGTGGTTTACACAGACAGGAGTGTTTTAGGTTAATGGAGACGTTTAGAGAGAAAGTGGGTTGTGTCGACTGGAGGACCAAACAGAGATATGGATGGTAGTCATGGATGATGTTTATGGACACAGGAAGGTTTAGGTTCTGCAGATTCGTTAGATACGGAGGGTGTGGAGTCTGACAGATTTTCCAGAGGGCAGTAATTTTGGTTGGAGACAGGTTCACAGATAAGGGAGCATTAGTAACCTCCTCCAGAATGGTAGAAGTGGGAAGGGTTGTTGGGGAGGGTGACGTTTACACAGATAGAGGTGTAAGTGCTGGAGAAGGTTATGGAGATGAGTAGTTGATAGAGAGGCTTGAGGAGATGACATTAATATTGGGGTGCTAGTGATGGGAGGATGTTACACAGTTAATGAGTCTTATAGGAACTGAAAGTCACATGATTTCGGGTTGGTTCTGCAGGTTGGGAGTTCTGCAGGGATCTGAGAGGCCTTTTGGGTCTCCCCAGATTGATTGTGTCTTTCGGACTGTAAGAGGCTTCATGTATACCGAAAAATTAAAGACAATGTGTACCTTCCTCTTTTTCCTGAACAGAGTGATGACACCTCTCACCGGCTAGGGATTCCTAAACCTGCCAGCTTTTCCCTTTACCCTAACAGGGACATACTGGATTCTTGAGATCACACTCCCATTTGCCAGTCATTCCTTTCCATTCAAACAGACTGACCCAATCGTGTTTAGTTATGATTTGGACATGCCGGTGTTGGACTGGGGTGGGCAAAGTTAATAATCACACAACACCAGATTATAGGCCATCGGGTTTATTTGCAAGCACTAGCTTTCGAAGCACTGCTTCTTCATCAGGTGGATGTGGAGCACAATCCTAAGGCACCGAATTTATAGCAACAGGATGGCAGTGTAATGGAATGAAATATTAAACAAGCTTAGATTAAGTCTTTCATCTTTTAGAGTGACCATTATCGCTTCCAAATCTAGCACTTTCAAATACCGAGGGACCTCGGTTATCCAAATATCAATTAACCTAATATCAGATTATCCAAAGGAGATTTCGAGGTCCCGATAGAAACATTACATCAAAGAGCTCTTTCAAACCTGATTATTTTTTTGTTTTGTTAACACTGATTAAAATCGACCTCAGCTGACTGAAATGGTGCCGAGAACAGTCCTGGACATCGAGCCCAGACACCATCTCCAAATGAATGACCTCCCATCCTCTCTCCCTCTCGCCACAATTCCCCTGGAGTTCTATATAGGGGTGAATCCTAAACCCCCCTTTCCCATATATTCTCTAGAACAGTGTCCTGTACAGGACGGAAATGTTGCAGTAAAAAGTTGTTTGTGGCTGTCTGAGCGTGTGTGTGCATGTGTGTGTGTGCTATTTGAAGACGTACCCCACCAAAGGCAGTAGATATCTCACTACTGGTTTCCACTCCAGCTGCCCAGAAGGAGGAGGGGATGAACGGGGGCAGGGGGCCAGTGAGACGGGCGTGAACATGGATTGGACGCTGGGTGTGTGGGCAGGGTGCGGTGTTGGGCGGGTTTGTGGACAGGCTGAGGATGATGTCGAAGGTGTTTAGGAAGTAGAGGCAGGCGGCGGGTGGAGGGTGGTGTCAGAAGATTTTGGGGGCAGGGGTCACTGTTGGGTGGGTTTGGGGCAGTTGGGTTGGCGACATTTAGGGGCAGGTGAGGGCGGTGTTGGATGTGTTTGGGGGTCTGGCAGGGCGTGGGGCCTCGCTCATGGCTTGCTGTTGCCTTGTCACCTGAACAGGGTGCAGACTGGACTGAAAACTCTGAGCCCCAAAAGGAAAGGCATTTAATCAATTAACCGGATAATCAATTATCCGAACAAAACATCGCCCGCCCATCACGTTCAGATAATCGATGTTCCTCTGTAAACCATCTGAACTAAAACCTGGTGTTGTATGATTTTTACCATCACTCAATCAACCCCTGCTCGATCCTGCTGGATGGCTCCAATTTGACCCACTTCCAGTTTAAGACCTAAATCTGTCAACCTGTCAGATATTTTCCATTAGTATGTTAAAACAAAGGCTGTTGTGGTCACTAGATGTAATGTGCTCTCCGAATGATACTTAAGTCACTTGCCTGACCTCATTTCCTGAGGGGACGTCCAGTGTTGCATCCACCTGAGTAGAGTAGAACCCTCTACGTCTTGGTTTAGGAAACTTTCTTAGACATTTTTGACAAATTCCACTCATTACGGGCTTTTTACACTCTGGGTGACCCAGTCAATCCAGGGAAGTTAACATCTCCAACCAATACTACTTTATCATTTTTATAGGTACCTGCAATCTCACTACACATTTGCCCCTCTCATACCCGCTGGCTATTTGAGGGTCTATAACACAATCCCAGCAGACTGATCACCCCCTTTTTGTTTCTAACTTTTAAATATATGGACTCATTTGATGACTGCTTAACAGTATTGTCCCGAAGCACTGTTGTTATGTCCTTCATTATCAAAATGACAACTCCCCTTCCTCACTTACTTGTCCTTCTGTCATACCTGTAGCTTCTGTATCTTGGAACACTGAGCTGCCAGTCCTGCCCTTCTCTCAACCATGTTTCTGTTATGGCTGTAATATCCCAGTTCCCAGAGCCAATCCATGAACTGAGCTCGTCTGCCTTACCAGTCAGGCCTCGTGTGTTGAAATAAATGCCTTTTAAACCAAAATTCTTTTCCCTCAAATATCTGTGCCCCCGGATATCCTGAATAGGTAACTTGATCTTGATGGCTGATGAATTTCCTCTGACTTTCCGAAGGTCCCTCTCTTACTTAGAGTCACAATTCCCTGCCAAAGTAATTGAAATCCTCCTGGGTAACACGAGGAAATCTCCTCCTTGGGATACTGGTGCCCCTCTGATTCAAGTGTAAACCATCCCTTTGTACAGGTCATCTCTACCCCAGAAGAGACTCCAATGATACAAGACTGAAAATCCTGCCCGCAACACCAGCTCCACAAGCCACACATCCATCTGGCCTCTCTTTCTATTTCTATCGTTACTGGCACGTGGCAATGGGAATAATCTGGAGATCATTAATGTCAATATCCGGCTTTTTTAACTTCTCACCTAACTCCCTGTACTCCTTTCTCCGGACCCCATCCCTTTGTCTACCCCTGTCATGTGGATTGATATGCACAATGACCTCTTGCTGTTCACCCTCCCCTTCAGAATGTTCAGTAACCGCTCAGAGACATCCTTGACCTGGCACCCAGGAGGCAGCACACCATCCTGGGGTCGCTTCTGCAGCCAAACAACCTCCTGCCTGTCCCCCACACACCTGGGTCTCCCATCAGTTCCGATCATTAGAGAGGATCTGGCAAACATATACTGAGAGAACTATCTACAGTTGGGTCCATATTAGGAAAGGGGAGTATTATAAAGTGATGCAGTGAGAATGCAGAGCCAGTGTGCTCCTTGAAGAGTGAATAGTGAAGGTATCAAGTCCATCTAATACTGATCAAGTGATATCGTGATTTTGATAAAGAAAATACAGTGCAATAAAATCAGGTGAAGCCCTTCACAAGTATAGAGAGTGCGAGTGGGTTTGTCGAAAATGAGGGACAAACAATGGTCAAGAAATATGTTTGGCAGATACGATTGCCGAAAAAAACACAGGTATTTTATGAGCATCGTGAGAGTAAGTGGATTCCCAGCGAAAGAGGGAGGCCTGCGAGAAACCAAAGGGACAATCTGTGCATGGAGCCAGAGGAAGTAGGTGACGTCTTCAAATGAATACTTCCCCTTGGTATTCACACAGAAGAAAGGCATTGTGGCCGGGGATTTTAGTAGGGATGGTAAGTTTCCAGAACATGTTAAGATCAATAAGGAGGAGGTATTAAATATTTTCACAGGCATAAAGGTGGAGAACTCCCCAGTGCTCAATGAAATGTATCCCAGGCTGCTATGGGAGGTAAGGGATGAGATTGCTGGGGCCCTGGTGGATATATTTAATACTTTGCTGGCCACAGATGAAGTTCCGAATGACTGGAGGATAGCTAATGTGGTTCCTTTGTTCAAGAAAGGCAGTAGGTATAGGACAGGTAATTGCAGAGCAGATAGTCTGACTGCAGTTGAGGGGGGGGGGGGGGGCGAGGAATTGGGAACAATTCTGAGGGACAGGATGGATCAATAGCTGGAAAGGCAGGGATCGATAAGTGATAGTCTGCATGAATTTGTAAGAGTAAGATAATGTCTGATGAAATCAACTGAGATTTCTGTGAAATCTCGATTGAAGATATTGATGAGGGCCGTACAGATGTTATGGTTTACATGGAATTCATAAAGGCCTTTGACAAGGTCCCTCGTGGAAGGCTAGTCCAGAAGGGAAGAGACTATGGCATCAAAGGCAAGTTGGCAAATTTGATCGAAAATTGTTGGAGGGTTAGTTTTGTGATTGAAAGCCTTTGCCCAGTTGATGTAACAAAGGGATCTGTGCAGAAGCCATTGCTGTTCATTATGGGCATTTATAACTCTTGATGTGAAAGCAGAAGGTATCATTATTAGGTTTGCAGATGACATGAAAGGTAAGGGTGTTGTCCACAGTGAGGGGGATGGTCTCAGGCTATAATCTGAAGGTTGAGGCTGGGACAGCATTTCAACAGAGTAATTTCAATTGATAAACAGGCAAGAGCACAGCAGGCAATGAGGTAATACGCATCAATTAAACTGCATTTACTTTGATGTGAAATGCCTCACAGGTAAGGCAGATGAACACACGGCATGGATGGGAACATGGGACTGGGAAATCACAGCAATTACAGAAACAAAGCTGAGGGAGGGACAGGAGTCGCAGATCATTGTTCCAGAGGACAGATTCAACAGGAAGGATAGAAGTGGAGGCAAGAGAGTAGGGGGAGTGGATTTTTGATCAGTGAAAACATCACTGCAGCACTGAGAGAGGATATTCCTGGGGATCACCCAGTGAAGCTATGTTAGTGAAACTGAGAAATAAGAATTAATAATCAGTTTGATATGACTGTACTACAGGCCCACAGTAGTCAGCGGGAAATTGAGCAGCAAATACGTCGGAGATCTCAGATATCTGTAAGAATGCTAGCGTTGTAATGGTCGGTGATTTTAACTTTCTAAACATAGACTGGGACTGCCATAATATTCACAGCTTGGATGGGAGGCATTTGTTCAGTGTGCACAAGAAAACTGTCTCAGTCAGTATGTAACTGGTCCGACTGGAGAAAGGGGTGAAACCTGACCTCCCTTCGGGAAACAACGGTGAGAAAGGGGATGAAGTGTTTGTGGGGAGCACTTTGGCAAGGTCACCACAATTGTATTAGTTCGAAAATAGCGATGGAAAAGGACAGGCCTGGTCCACAAGTTAAAGATCAAAAATGGCCTTGCCCCAGTCCAGAAGGTATTAGGCAAGACCGTCCAAAATTTGATTCATGGAAGCTACTTGGAAGTAAAGGGATGTCGGGCAAGTGGGATTCTTTCAAAAGAGAGATAAATTAAGATTTCAGGGGCAGCATATTCCTGTTAATATGAAGGGCATTGCTGACACAAGTGGGAAAAATTGTATGACCGGGAATATTGAGGTTCTGGTCAAGACAAAAGGGGGCACATGTCATATACAGCCAGCTGGATTATGTCAATCCCTTGAAGAACATTGTGGGTGTAGTAATATTCTTCAGAGGGAAATCATGAGGGCCCAAGGGGAACTGACAGAGCTTTGGCAGATAAGGTTCAGGAAAATCCAAAGAGATTCTACAAGTATATTAACCACAGAAGATTAACTCGAGACAGAACGTCACTCCATAAAGATCAATGAAGCCATCCATGTGTAAACCCACAGGAAATAGGTGCGGTCTGAAACAAAAATTTCAAGTCAGAACTTACTGTGGAAAAAATACTGGGGAAGCTGGGAAATAAACAGTGATGTATTCAAAGAGTCCACATTGGAGAACAGGAGGTGCTGAAGGTTTTAAAACGCATTAAAATTCGACAACTTCCTGGGAAATAACCAAGTAGATCCCAGGACATTGGGGTAAGGTAGGGAAGAAACTTACAAAGATATTTCTATCACTGAAAACCACGGGTGGTGAGCTGGGAGCGGGAGGGTGGCTAATGTTGTGCCAGGATTTAGGAAAGGCTGCGAGGGAAAGCCACGGACATAAACACCAATTAGCTTGATGTCAGTGGTGCCAATGTTGTTGGAAGCGATTCCGCGGTACAGGAGTTACATGCATTTGGAAAGGCAGCGATTGATTAGGGATAGTCAGCACCGCTTTGTGCGTACAGAGAAGTGTCTCTCAAACTTGATAGAGTTTGTTGAAGAGGTGACCAAGGAGATGGATGAAGGCAGAGTAGTGCACGTTGTCTATACTGACTTCAGCAAGACCTTTGACAGAATTTATCGTGGTGCACTGGTTAGTAAGTTTAGATTACATGTGATCAGGGATAGCGAGACAAACGGACACAAAATTGGCTTAACAGTAGGAGACAGAGGATGGTGGGAGAGGGTTGTTGTGCAGACTGGCGGCGTCTGAGCAGCGGTGTGCCGTAAGGATCAGTGCAGGGCCCACACATGTACATTATTGACATAAACGAGAATATATGAATTATTGTTTGTAAGTTTGTGGATAGTAAAATACTTGTTATAGTTGGCAGTGAATACAGTTACCAAAGGTGATCTTAATTAACTGAGCCAGTGGGTCAAGAAATGAAAGATGGGAGTTGAATTCAGGTGTTGGAGTTTGTTAAGATAAACCAGGGAGGACTAACACAGTTAATGGCAGTGCTCTAGGCAGTGTTGTCGAACGGAGAGAGACCAAGGGATGCAGTTACATTGTTCCGTGGAAGTGGCGTCACTGGTAGACAGGACGGGGATTAGGCACACTTGCCCTCATGGGTCAGATCATTGAGTACCTGAGTTGGTACATCATGATACGGCTGTACAAGACATTTCTGTGTCTCCAGTTGGAGTATTGTGTAGAATTCTGATCCTCCTGCTTCAGGAAGCATTTTCCGAAACTGCAAAAGGAGCAAAGGTTGACAGAGATGTTACTGACACTGGAGGGTTTGACAGAAACAGAGAGGTTGGAGAAACTGGAAAGAAAAACAGGGCGATGAGATAGCTTTGGCAGATGAGGTTAAGTAGAATGCAAAGGGATTCTACAGCATACAAGTACAAAAAAGCAACTAGAGAGTCAATAGGGGCCCTCAAAGATCAAGAAGGCCATCCATACTTAGAACCACAGGAGATGGGCACGACCTGAAATGAATACTCCATGTCAGAACATACCGTGGACAAAGACTAGGAAACAAAGGGAAAGAAACAGTGATGGTTTGTAAAGAGTCCCCATTACAGAAGAGGTGGTGCTGGAGATCTTAGAACATAAAGGTAGAGAACGCCCGAGTCCTGAACAAGTGTATCCCACAACAATGTGGCAAAGTCACAGCGGGGACTGTGGCAGAGATATTTGTAACATGATCCTTTGTATTTCCCTGGGCGGAGGTGGCTGAGGGGTGATCTTATAAATGTTTATAAAACCATGAGGAGTATACGTCGGGAGAATTGTGAAGGTCTGTACTTCAGGTTAGGGGAAGCCATAACTAGAGGGCAGAAATATGAGGTGAGAGGGGAAATAATTAAAAGCGACCAGAGGAGAACATTTCCACACAAAGGATGGTGCACGTATGGAATGAGTGTCTGGGGAAGGGGTAGAGAAAAGTAAAATTCCAACATGGAAAAGACATTTGGGCAGATACATGGAGAAGAGAAGGTTGGACGGGATGTGGACCAAACACTTGCAAATGCGACTTGCTCATGAACAGTGATCAGCATGGACTAGTTGGATGGATAGAACCGTTTCCATGCTGCATGCCTCTGTCTCTAGTTATTGGAGGAGGAGACTATAGAGAAAAAGCATGATGTAGACACTGAAAAAAGTTAGAGAGATAGGGGTAATAGTTTGAAATGCAGTACATTTCAAATATGGGGAGGGACCATAGGGAAATGGAGGTTACAGGGACAGGAACTGTTATAGGAGTTACAAATTATTGAAGACACTGGTCCACGAGACATGGTATATGTACAGTGTTGGAGGGGGAACACAGAACATAAAGATCCGAGGCAGCATTACCACTCACTCATGGGAAGTCTGCTTTCCCATCTGTTATGCTGGTGCTCACTAAGACAGCACAGGTCTGGATTGATAACTGTGACACTCCCGATACTGTCTCAGAACAACAAAACTTACAGTAGACGTGGTGATTGAACCTGGTGTGTTTGTACACTGCTCCACCTCCAGCACTGTTAGCTGATGTTTGGAGTCCTCTCGCTGCTCTCTGCTCTGTGCATGGTGAGTGATCTTACCTCACTGCAGGATTTATTGAAGGCTCCAGATCTCTCTGCCCTTTGCCTCTCTGGCTGACCAACTATCTTCAATGTGGTGATGGATAAGACACCCAACTGCTGGGAAATCTATTGAGTCAGAAAATTCCTGAGTTCCTACAGGAGACAGAGAAATAGACAGAATGGGAACTTAGACTGATGAAATGAGGGTCACACATGGAGGATAGTACCGTGTCCCACAGAGATCTGGAAAATCCCAGTCTCCATCCCTGGCCTGTGCGTCTCTCTGGAGTGGAGAATTCTGTTGGCTCAGGATCTGGAGTAGCTACAAGAGTGAGAGACGCTGACAGGAGCAGCAATTAGACCCACACAGTGAGGCATACCACATGGAGAGAGACTGGGTGATATCATCAGAGTGCAGGAAGAAATCAGTATCAATCATGAAGGAAAAACAGGTTTAGCTTCATGATACATTGGTATCAGTGTTCAGGGATAAACAGCCTGTGAGCAGACAAAGTAATGTCCGAGTGATATTGTTGCTAGAGAATGTATCCCAAACCTCAGCTAATGTTCTGGAGAGGCAGGTTTGAACCACATCGTCTGAAATGGTGGAATTTGAAATAAATTATGTTCAAAATAGTAATTGACAATCTAGAAATACCATTACTGATGTACAATAAATCCAAACACTTGTTATTCAGAGAAGGACATCTGCTCATTCTCACGTGGTCTGCACGACATAGTCACAGCAAAGTTATTGTCTCTCAATTACCCTCTGAAATGGCCGAGCAAGTTACTCAGCGTAAGGGCAGCTAGGGCTGGGCAAGAAAGGCTGGTCAGCCAGAGACACCCACATCCCATACCTGATTTCAAAATAAAATCCATTAAGATGGGGTCCCACCGGAGCTGAGCTGGGAACAGTATCCTGGCCAATCATGTCGGTAGGTTTATGGACAGGGCTTGAAACTGACAGAGGGTTCAGATGAAAGGAGCTTTCCAAATCCAAATAGAAAAGATGACGCATGTGAACAGCATGTGGATGTGTCTGAAGGCAAGAAGATAGGAACAGGAAGGGACAAATTTTAATGAAAACTGTACATCAGCGAATCGATTTGTGACAGGAAATTGTAGGAAAGAGTAAATTATGTTTTTTTTGGAATGGAAAAACTCTCTGCAGCAAGGTGGGCTGATTTGTGCCACAGACATAAAAGAGATTTAGACACCAGGGAGACATGGTTTCAGGGTGAACAAAAGATGGATATAAATATTCAATGGTTCACAAACTTGCAGAAACTCAGGCAAAATGGGTGACGCTAACAATAATGGGTATCAAAGGCATTACAGAGAAAGCATTTAGTCTCAGACCATGAAGTCGAGTCAGTCTGAATGTAAATTCTGGCTACTACTTGCCAAGGACACAAGCACCAAAACAGTTTTAGGCCGCTTGATAACATTTCATTGCTCATCATTGCATTAAAGTGGAACTCATCGAAATTTTTAATGAAGACTGTGATAATTTAGTGAAACTTCAATGTTCATATAATCTTGACAATCACACCGACAAGAGTGATATTCAAATAGGAGATTGTAGAATTTTTTTCAGTGTTTTGTTGAATAACATATTGTGCAACTGGCAAGGGACGTAACTACCTCAGAGGCACCGTTGTGTCATGAAACTTAGTGAGTAATGTCACCTGGGGAGATCTTCTGGGAAAATGTGTAAAGTGTAGTTTAAAGTAATATAAAATTTTAAAGTGAATCACAGAAAGGATAAGCTACATCTAGAAACTAAAACAGTCAATTACATGAGTTTGAGAGGAGAACGGACCAAGGTAACAGGCTAAACAGGTGTTTGTAAATGAACAGTGGAAAACATTTGAATGAACAGTGTAAAGCACTCAACAAAAGGACATTCCATTGAAGCAGACAAAACCTCAACAAGGAATTCCTACCCACCCCTCACTCAGGACAAAATGGATCATATCATATTATGAGGCTTAGACGATTACCACAAAGTACTTAAAATCCTGAAATGAGAGAGAGTTTAAGCAGTCAGTGTTAAAGGGATTGCAAAGCGTCTTCAAGCGGGGGGAGGACAGTGGGAAGAGGAATCTTTGTCAGGGTTTAATGACACAATAGGAACAGGGAAAGGTGAAGGTGCTGGAGGTGGTGAGAGTGTTACAGAGAGTGATCCAGGCCTGAACAGTGTTACAAAGCCAAGTACAGATTGCTGCAGCTGGAGGGGTTTGCAGAGGTAGGAAGAGACATATGCATCTTTATTTATTCATTCGTGGAATGAGGGTGACAGCATTCTTTGTCCCACTGCTAATTACCCAGAGGGCAGATCAGGGTCAGCCTCATTGCTGTGGATCTGGATTCACACGTAGGCCAGACCAGGCGGGAATGTCAGATGTCCTTCCCTAAAGGAGCTAAGTGAACAACTGATCAACAATGCTTTTATGGAGGCTGTACCAATGTCTTGAACAGCCACAACATGACATCCCAACTCCTACTCTCAATGCTTTGCCCTATGAAGGTAACCATCACAAACAGCTGCTTCACCAGCCTGTCTACCAGTGTCGCCACTCGCAAGGAATTGTGTACCTGCATCACTGGGTCACTGACTGACAACACTACCCAGGGCCCGAACATTAACTGCACAAGTCCCACCCTGGTCTGTTTCACCAAAATGGAACACTTCACATTTATCTAATTAAACCCCATCTGCTATTCTTCAGCCCACTATCCCAGCAGTACTGTCCATCCTGTTGTTTCATAGATAACCTTCTTCACTATCCAATTTACCACCAATTTTATGTCACCCAAAAAACTTACTTACCAGGAAACCAATATTGGGACCCACTACACCGCTGGTCATATGTCTCCAGACAGAAAAACAACATGTCTCCCAACACCCTCTGTTTCCTACCATCAAGCCAATTTTGTATCCAGTTCCCTCGCTCCTCCTGAATGCCATATCCTTTTACAATTATCTAGGCTTATTACCCAGTTTACCACATGGAACATAGAACACAGAACAGTGCAGTACAAGACCCTTCGGCCATGATGCCATGCCAACCTTTTATCTGTCTGTGAGATCAAATTAACCTACATACCTTAAATTTTACTGACATCCATGTGCCTATCCAAGAGTCCATTAAATATTCCTCATGAATCTGTCTCTCCTACCACCGCTGCCAGTGCATTCCAACGACGCAACACTCTTTGTGTAAAGAACCTATCTCTGAAATTTCTCCTTACCCATCCACCAATCACCTTAAAATTATTTATGCCCACTGACAATAGCCATCTATGCCATGGTACAACGAAGTCTCTCACTATTCACTCTATCTATGTCTCACATCATCTTGTTCGCCTCTACCAAGTCGCCCATCACCCTTCTTCACTTCAATGACAAAAGG